>NC_072466.1:20237024-20369165 GCF_027596085.1 Anoplopoma fimbria
TGAGGGGATACCAAGATAGTGATTAATTTACATTATATGGAGGTAATGATTACTTGTGTTTTCTGTAATTAAGCATCTGATTCTGAGTTAATTGAGAGCTCTCTGTTCTCAAGTAGCTTTTAATTAACCAGACAGCAAAAAAGAGATGGAATCAACAGTGAAGTATTGTCAGGCAGAAGCACACTCATGCCTGACACTGAAACCAAATTGAAAGTGCTTGTTATGTTAAATGTTCAATAATCGTTAGATGTTCCATGGAATATTTCACAGATCAAATATGTAAAGTGAATGATGTCAAAGCATATCCTGAAAATTCAACGTGAAATACTAAATTAATATTTCTTTACATTTAAAAACCCTAAACGCTATTTCATTTTTTGATATAGCTGAGTATAGGATTTATTTATTTTTATCAGAGATGGCTTGACTCTTTCTCCCCTTTTCCATTTCCTTTCAACTTTTTCGACTTTTAGAAGTTTTCCCCACTTTTAAGGATTTGTATGCCTTATTCTACACTCTTACCCCCCCCCCCCCCCCCACAAAAATAGATTTCTTCTGCACCTGCAGATTTTCTAACTAACACCCGCTTCATGTCATATTTGTGTGTCGAGAAGCTTCTTCACACACCCACTCAGCAAGGCAGCACATCTAAACCTGTAGCTGTCAAAGTTAAGAAAATTGTCTGATGGTTGAGTAAACAGCCAGCTAGTTTATTGGAAGAGTTTTTAGGTCAGACACATATAGTGTTAAGAGCGCTCAAGAAAGCAGTAAAATCCTAGAAAATGTGCCCAGATTAAACCCACAGTTTTACTCCATAGATGGTTAAATGTCTGGTAATATTGTCAAGAGGTTTCTCTACCTGTTTACTCTCTTCTTCTATGCTTTCATATACTCCTGCATAATGTAAACCAGGTCAATAGTCAGACTTTTCCAAGCATCTTGAAAAAAATGTAGGTGTAACTGTCAGTGTCTGATCAATCTCTGAACCCATCAGGAATGGGTCTGATGACGATAAGCCTCCGGAACAAGTGTCTGTATTCCTGGTGTTCTGAGGTTAACCAACAGATAGCTAAGCCAAGACTTCCTTTTCTGTGTGCTTCTCATTGTTCAAACAGGCCCTATTATGCTATTTTCCAGGTGCATGTTTTTATCTCAAGTTACAGTTACAACATGTTTACATGCATTAATGCTCATAATACTCCTTGTTTTTCTCATCCTGGCTGTCTTGCAGCAAATCTTCTCACCCTCTCTCTGAAATGCTCCATTGTAGTGCTTGCTCCTCCCTCCAGAAAACAAAGTCTGCCCTGATTGATCAGCTAGCCCCCTCTATTGTGATCGGTCAACGTTTCACATTTCAAAAAACTCTTCCTCCGGAGACTGACAAATTAACAACAGGTCACAACAAAATTTTAACCCAGGCTGCCTGAGTGAGAGACTGCTGTCTTCACCACTACACCATGGTAGATGTGAGGTTAAGCTCTATCTTTCTCTTTTGTTGTTTGAGGGCCAAACTAGCCGGAGAGTTTTACGTCACTTCTGTAACATTGTGACCTCATAATGTTACGGAAGAGAAGGAGATAATTCAATCAAGCCATTTCAGGCAGCTCAGGAGCAGTGTTTCTGAGGTGGAGGGTAACTCCTTTTAGGTGTGGACTTCAGGTTTTACACCCTACGGACCTTTTACATGTAAAAAATATATATATAACACACTAAAGAAGAGGGAAAAAGTGGAAAAGCATAATAGGGCCACTTTAATGTCCAATTTGCAATTTGAGACGCAAGACTGGAGTTGCATTGAGAGATGATGTGTATGACCGGATTGTTTCACAAGTAGCCAGTTTAAAAGGGAAATCATCAAATTGTGTTGGAAAATATTATTAATGTATTCATTAAAAGTAAAACAGAAAATTCATGCGGCAGGTGACAACACCAAGATGGAACATAATGCAATAAGGCTCTCAGCCATTCATTTCTGTAACCTAGATCAACTGTTTTCATTTAATGTTATCTCTGCTGAGTGATCACACATGTAGGCATAATACTCTTCTGTCCTCTTTTGTGTCTTCAACCTCTTAAATGTGCACCTCCTCACATCAGTGATACATGAATTCATCTTCATGCTCATTTGTGTTTCAGTAAGATTTCTGCTCATGTTCAAAGTTATTCTATTACGAGAATTAAGTTGCAATATAAGTTGAGTAAAGTCATAATCTTTCAAGAAAAAGTGTAACTACCCTATAATCCAACCTGTTCTCATTCCAAATATGTCAAATAACACTGTTTGCTCAGCTCTTGGCATCTGACATGGACAGTCATTTAGCACGTGTATGCAACGCATTAATCAGAACTACCATCGTAGATTCTAGAGGAAGATAGTCCAATCAGTGCAGGAGGGTACGTGCATTGGTCAGACAAACACAGAACTTTCATCCAAGAGACAGCTGTTTGTGTAAAAATTGACATTTTGTGAACATTGACCTTTGTGCATTATCCCTAACCCCTAACCCTAACCCTTAACCTCACTTCTTGTGCACATTAAACCAGTGGAAACTGGCATGCCGTCGCTGACACGTTAGAGGGTAACCTAGAGCGTCATAGTTTGAAGCTTAGGGACACTGACTAAGCGTTGGTATTTGATCCATTGGTGTGAGAATTTGTAAAGTCTACGTAAAGTCTGCTGTGCACAATGTTATTGCTCTGCTGATATGGTAGTATCCCCTTCAGACCATCTGACATACACATAATTCTCTGTGGAAACCCAAAACTAGCAGAAAACACTTGGGATGAAGCATAAATCTCACAACCTTGAGGCTAATTGTCCACAAAAATATTAACTTTAGCATAAACATTCAAACCAGCAGTGCTATTTGTGAACTAGTGAGCCATAACTATTCCATAAGCCCCTTCTCAACTGTAAAAGATATAAGCAAACTCAAACCTCAAATCGAATTTTGCTCAATATTTCATCAGCACTGTTTCATCATCACACTCCTCACTCTTGGAGCACAGAGTAGAGGGCCGGACTGTCTGATGCTGAATCTCATGGTCAGTTGTGGAACGCACCACAACTATGATGATGAAATTATCATCATCGGTAAAGACTAAATAACATCAAATAGCATTAAAGAATCTCAGAACAGAGCATCAATACTTTTATATAGAAAATTATAATACTGGGCATATATCACCAAATAGGATCTTACTTTTCTTCTAGTTTTTGTGTGTAAAATGGCTGCAGTGGACACGTCTGTGCTGTCACACACTCTGCCTCCTCCAGTCACATTACCAGAGAGAGCTGTCCTATGGAAGGCTGTCAGTCTCATTCAGACGCAGAGAGACAGTGGGCTTTTTAGGAAATAATTACAGACTAAAAACAGACATCAATGAACTCATAGCCGGCCATGCATTTCGTGATGTTTGGACTTGCCTCAAGTGCAGATTTGAAAAGTGTGGAAGGAGCTACAATTTCATGCAATTATTCGGCACAGGTGAGTGTCTCTGGCAGCATTAGGAGACGTGGAAGAAAGTGTCCTCGTCCAAATTGGAGTCAGGCATTAATTTGACCCTGCATCACACTTCACTCTGAAGTGCTTCTGTGGCGAATCGCAGAGTGCCGTATTTGGAATCGGCCAAGGATTTGCTACTACTGCCGCTTTTCTCTTTTGGGTTTAAAGCCTGCCCACATAAGGAGACTTGTCTGTGTATAAAGTGTGTGTGTGTGTGTGTGTGTGTGTATGTGTGTGAGTGATACAGAGAGGGGACGGAGACGGTTCTTGTCAATGCAAATCATTCCCTGCCTGCCATCCAGCTCCAGCTGGTGTGATGCTCCGGCATATTGGCAAGTGAGGCAGGCGGGTCGATAAGGATTTTAACCGCATCTTAAAATGGGTAATGGTGGCCTTTATGTGTGTCATTGTCACTTACCCAAAAGTCACGGCTCCTAAGCGCCACCATCCATCACCTGCCTGCCTGCCACATGCCTCTTTCTCCCTAACTGATTCACTTAAGCTCTGTTTGTTTGTTTGCTCTCAAAGTCACTTTCATTTATGATCTGGCTGGGCATGGGCTACAATTGCATGCTGGGCTATACTGCACAGAGATAAACAGAAAGGGAAAGTTAGTTTGCTCTAAAATTGTTCACCTATGGTAAAGCCTGTCATATTGCATATCACGCCTAAATGAAGATACTTTTGCACCTTTTCTCCACAACAAAATGTTGAAACGTTGTTTTCTCTATGGAGATCGCTGGCTTCTATCTCAAAATGCACAAATTCTCCCTCTTTATGAGGGAAGGCCTGTGGTGAATATAAGAACCAGAATGCTTCCCTAAATAAAACAACTTTAACAGGAAAAATAAACATTTAACAGCTAAGGGAATTAAAGCAACATCTAATAATGAGTCACAGTCACTCGCTGTTTTGCTGTGGGCATTTTTTACCAGTCGTATTTTAGGATATTTTAATCATCTGTGCTTTGGATAAATGAGGAGGTAAGTGAGTTAAAGCTGTGGGGAAGAGGCTTCGAAATGAATTCATGCTGTTGATTCTAGGTAAAAAAAAAAAAAAAAAAGGGTTGCTGTTTGGGTACTTTGCGCTGTAAGTGAAGCACAGCGAGCACTGTCAATGCCATGGCTGCCTTAGAAAGACTGCAGACTGTGCCTCACCTTAACGAAAGCAATTTCAGCCACAAATATCTCTATATTTGCACTGTCTAATGGTTTTGAGCTTTTGGAATAGCAAGGACAAACTCACCATGTCATTTTAGAAATTTCAGCAATGGTATGCTAGGAGGAAGGTAAAAATTTAGTAGTAATATAAATAGCAGTAATAGTACGAATTACAAAGAATATCTAGGGAGTAGGTTTTGGTGGATAATTGGGTTAAACTTTTTTAAAAGATTATTCTTCTCTTTTCATCACAGTTTGGTTAGGTTTAGGCAACACAACTATTTGGTTAGGTTATGGCAACAAAAACAAAACTACTTGGTTAGGTTATGGCAACAAAAACAAAACTACTTGGTTAGGTTTTAGGCCTGTCATATTGCCAAAAAGCATTTGGTTAGGTAAAGGCAACAGAAACTACTTAAAAACCTATAGCCTACAGTAGGCTACATACACTTACAGTTTATCATGTGTGCCTATGTTGGTTGCTAATAGCATTGTTGGCTAAGGACACCTGGGAGCTTGTCTCTGCCATGTTATATATACCCAGGTGTAAATTGCCACATAAGCTACTCTGCCCAGGTGGAAAAAGTATTGTTGGCTTCTGACACCTGGATGCTAATAGCATCTGCCTAATAAAAACAAGTGTAAAGACGCTCAGTTTTGTTTGATGTGCGTAGGGTAAATCTGTCATGAATCTGTTTTGCATGAGTAACAGCCGTTATTAAAAGTGTTGCACCAGTCAACTTCGTTACGACTCTGTAACATACAGCCTAATTATTTGTCCAGAACAAAAGCATTTCTGGAGGTCAGCACCAGCTTGCAATGAGGAGGAGAATAAATCACCACATGTTAGGCAGCTGTGCTTCATCATTGAAGGAACCAAGGCCTCTATTAAAAATAGTTTGCATGAAATATATTCATTAAAGCTTCATTCCCTGTGTTCCAGGAGGGATGTTGGCAGGGCTTTTTCATCCTTGTGTACATTTACAAAGTGTTGGCATGCATCCCACTCATTTTTGCGGCTAGCTGGCAAAGATATTGAGTTTCCCTGAGCAACTGTGAGAAGCTACAGAGAATGGTTGGCAGGCTTAAGTCGGGGAAGAAAAGCTTGTTAAGCCAAACTATGTTGTCATGGTTAATTAAATACCCACTCCATATTTGAAGTTTGTTTTTTTTCTGCTGCTCCCTGTCTGACCCTCTCTGTCATGAAGACGCCATGGGAATGAGCAGTGGACATGCAAGGTCACTGCTGCCTCTCTCTGTAGTTTGACTGATGTGTGTGATTAACTGGCATTACCTTCAGACTTTTCGGGAAGGGGTGGGGCCAAAAACAATGTTCTGGCTTTCATCTCTGGTCCGAAATATTGTGAGTGAAAGCTGAAAGGCCCACTTTGAAAGAGCACACCCGTCTGGAAACAAAGAAGTACCTCCAAACCAACCACTGGTTTCAAGATATTAACAGCTCGGGAAACACTGTCTCATTCAATTGTGTCTGAGCCGGTGTGAGGTGGAGGAAAAGAAAGGAAAGCAAGAGGAAAACAGAGGCATCACACATGAACGGTGGAGGAGGACGCAGTCACCTCGCGTCCAACCTGCTGAAGGAAAGGACTTCATTGAGTATTTTGTTTTCATCTAAGGCAGAACACGAATCACTTGGCCAATGTTTGTTTGTGTGTGTGTGTGTGTGTGTGTGTGTGTGTGTGTGTGTGTGTGTGTGCACGTGAAAGAGAATACCTATATATGTGTGCGTACTTGTTACAAGGCACTCTCATTTACATATAGAGCACTGGGCCCTCAGGAGGTAAGTGGACTTTAACAGTGAGATAGCTCTGCTATTTATTGCTTTTCATGCTGCAGTGAATACCTGAGAGCTGCAACTTCTCAGACGTGGCAGTGAAATCCATATACAAATGACCAACAGCCATCACTGTTCTTCAGTAAGTGCCTCCGCACTCAGAAAGAGAAAGCCAGGAGGCTGTAAGACACACAATCCACCAATATCTATAAGCTCTTTCTCTGTTACTGCACCGGCAATGGGACGCATAATATGACATGGTGACATGTTGAAATGAAAAGCAGCAAAGTTTGTCCAACAAACTTTTTCTCAAAGTTAATGAAAACTTCCAAATTTGACAATCTATCTGATTTGATTTTTATTGACAGAGCTGCCTACCCACACAATGTCAAATTGTCCCTCAACAAAAAAAGTCAGTTTACATTTGCAAGAAATGATGGTACAATCCATCAACGTCGGGCTAATCTGAATTGGAAATTATATTACAAGCCCGAGAATGAACTGGTGTTTTTTTGTCTGGTCCAGTCAGCAGCATGGAAGATTTATAGCTATGGCATTATTCTAAACATAATCTTAGTTCTGCTGTGTGATTTAGCAGTGATTTATAGTCACTCCGTTTACTTGTAAACCATGGCTGGGACTGGCAGAAAAGGACAGCCTAATATGCTAACAGCCACTGTAGTGCTGATATGAAAATACAGCTGGGCGGGGAAGCGTTGAGCTATGCAAATATGTCATCTCGCTCTGCAGCTGCAGACCTGTCATCAGCGCTGAGCTTGGCAACGCTGATTACATGGAAACATTTACATCATCCCATAGAAAACCATGATGCCATTGGCTTAATGGCCTCTCCCATGTCATCATTATTCACATTATCATCAGTACCTTTTAAAATCCTAATTAGCTTGCTCTTTCATTTTTTATCAAAATTCTCATAATCATGACATACTAGTGTCATTTTCCCTTGTCAATAGCTTAACCTTACCCTTTGGAAGTCTTTGAAACTCTGTATTAATTGTTTTGCTCATGCTCTTTTGTTATTTAGCCTTTTTTATCTGTACACTGTGTAAACGTCCCCTCATTTATCCTCACTGTTAAGGACAAACAGCAGGTCATTTTTTTCATTTTTCTGCTGTTTTTCTTGCTAACAAAAAGAGTAGAGATACAGCCATTTTTTTGCAGAGCAGCTAGCCAGCGAACCGTTAGTGCTAAAAGTCTTTACTGGCAGATGTTGTTTTAAACTTGTTACTCTTATGTGTTAACTCCTCGCTGGCGCTCTGATATATCCATGCACATACTGCTCTTCTCTCTTGTTTCTTGATCTTAATGGAAACACTTAGTAGTTTATTTTACAATAGAAGTCATATGAATCCTATTTTTTCCTTGTTGTGACTTGCACTCAGTTTCTTCATTTTATGTCTCACTATTATTTTCTTGCTTTACATTCCTGTGAGCGTTTCTAGATTGAGAATGCATTTTGTGATTTTCTCTGCAAGGCCGCCATATATCTCTCATCAGCTGCGTTTAATCTGAGAGTTTGTATAACCTTTCTTGTCATCCAGTGCATCATGCAAAAAGGAAAAGAAGTCAGCAGATCATAACTTTCATAACAGGCACAGAAAATGACCCTGGAGCCCGAAGCCCTATTGAGTAAAGCCTTGAGGGTCCCTCTTCTTATTAAAACCAGGCTTTGGGGGAACCATGATGGCCATTGACTAAAATGGAGTCACTCACACAGATTAGCCTTTAGCCTTGGAAGAATACACCATGTACCTTTGACTAGTTATTGCTTCCTGCTGTACAGATCATACATCTAACTATTGATTGGCCTTGCCTGCTCCAGAGCTCTAATTGTGGTGCTGGCCTCGCATTTCACCGACAGTAATAGGTTACACAGAAGAATGAAGATGCAGTCGCTAGATATTGATCATGAGGAATCCACACCTCTGGCAAAATTAACGAGACAATGCATATGGATCAATATCGCTTTCCCCTCACTTGGCAGTAGATTCTTCTATTTCCCCCCTTCCTTTCCCGCCTGTAATCCAGGCAAAAGTGCTGATTTGGGCTTATCTTTTCAAAAGCATCTCATTAAAGTTCATCATGCAGTATCAATTGTAAAACCGCCAGGAATCTCATTATGGATTAGTGGGGGAGAGCTCGCCTCAATTGTTGAGGTGTAACCGAGACGAGTGCTTCATTGGGAGTGTTGCGCTGTAAACGAAGAGGCTGCTTCAGCATATCTGATCACCCAATACCGGCAAGCAGAATCGCAACACATCCGGTCCAAGTCAGCAACAGAACGTGGGGTATGCGCGATCGTTCGTTCAGGATTACAGAAGATTAATGACCTAATAACTCCACTGGGTATATTGTGGCCACCACAGACTTTTAACCCACGATGAACTCTTAAGATCTCATTTGTTAAAACATGAGACCAGCCAACATGGATGTTATTGCAGACCGAAATCGATTCTCGATTGCCATAATTAGCACGCCTGAGAGACTGATTGAAACGATATGAATGTGGTTTCGGTGCGTGTGTGTGCAGTTTGTGTGCTACTTTGTCAGAGGAGATCATCAGGAATGGGGTTCTTGGAAGCTTCGGGGCAGTAAAGTGCTCACACATATAATTACTCACCCTCCACGCCGGGCCCTCCCATGGCGCTGGGGCTTTGGGTGTCAGCACCCCGCTGCCTGTTTTCTTTCTGCATGCTCACAAACAGAAAGGAATCATTTCATCACTGTCTCCTTTAATCTCTCTCTCTCTCTCTCTCTCTCACACACACACACACACACACACACACACACACACACACACACACACACACACACATAAACACACACACACACACACACACACACACACACTGACAGGCGACCTCTTGACTCCACAGTCGTACCCTTTTCTTGCCCTCGAGTGTAGGTTTTCTTCAGAGAGGTGAGAGAAGCTGAATCTTCGACAGCAGCTAATTAAGGTTTGCATGAGTATTTATTTTTCTGTTCTGAATTTTTGTCCATTAGGGAGTTAACTAAAAGAGATATTCAAAGTTGGGTTTCAAAATCTAATAATAAGTATGTTCTAATTTTGTCTTATTTTACCTGAAGTGCATTATTTTTAGAAAATGTGAGTTAAAATAGTGTGCAAAGCAACAAATACAGTTTATCAATACATTTTGGACGTAGACAACATCTGGGCATAGTACAAATCATAACAATACATTATTTTTTATTGCACGGATAGATTATGACCAAATGGAAACTATCTTTGAGTTCAGAGGTTCACACAAGCATTTAATACAGTTTCACAGTGTCTTATTTTCCAAGTGAAGTCCCTCGTCTCCTGTTAGTGCCTGACATCTTACTTAACCCATATCTGCCATATTGTGCTACTGCAGGTGTGTGAGGAGTGAATTTTTTTTAGCACACTGCTAAATTGGTTCAGCCTTTGTCACACCAGCACTTAAAAAGTTTACACTTTGCTTTACTGAGGCAAAGTGTGCAAATTGTTTGTGTTGACCAAGTGAGTGCTGACCTTTGACCAAACGAAGAGCTGGATTACAAAATGGCGGAAGCTATCAGTTTATTTGCGCCACCTACTTTTTTTACTCCTCAGTCGGAAAGCTTGCTAACTGTCTATAGCTGTTTCTCAAAACAGCTATAGACAGTTAGCAAGCTTTCCCTTCAATTAACCTCTGTTTTGAAAGAAAATGCAGATTACAAAGAAAATAAGATGAGGAGGCAAGTAGTTGTGTTTCCATTCACATATTTTTATTCACATTTTTAAGTAATGGATAAGAAAAGCTATATGGAAACGATAAATTCAACCAAACTTCCTCAATTGCAAATTACAAAATGTGATGTGATAACAAACAGTGTGTCTTCTTTTGCCTTGACTAAATTATCCTTGTAAATACTTGCATCCTTTTGAGTTCTTGGACTGAGAACACAGAATATATATATATATAGATATAATGACTGGTTATTCTGTTGGCTACATTTAATGTAGAACAAATGCAGTAATGTTGCTAAATCGTTGCCACTGATTGGTTGAACTTGCTCTGATTATTGCGACTGTACAGTTGCAAGGTCCCAAGGGGAATAATAAATGATGTTGACTGATATTTCATTAGATTCAAATTCTGGTGTTACTGCCAATAATATTCAGACTGGGACAGACTCCCCGAGGTACCTTACTCAAGAGAAAGAATAAATTACTAGGGATGCTCCGCGTGTACCTTGCAACTCAAAGTTATTAATAAGGTTCCTTTTGTTCTGACTGAAGCATCTTTTTATATTAATTTCCTTTTTCCTCAGGTGTGGTGAGTGTCCTTAATTTGAGCCGTGACAGGAGTGGTTATGAGTATAGCAGGGACATTAGTATGGAGATAGGACACCACCTTAACGCTCAAGAGCAAAAATGTGAAAGTGGGAAACATCATATCCTGCCTTCTGTAACACATTTTATATCTGGTGTTTTGTTTATGTCAATGCTTAGGGATATGTTGTATAACACCTTTTTTCTATGCTCACCTGCACGCACAAGCAATTTGCATCTCTGTCTTTGTGTGTTTTATCTCATCTCTGTGTTTTATCGGTATGCAAATACACCAATTCAAACATTAATTCATACAAGAAAAGTATTACAATTATAATTGCAGAAAATAACCATGTTCACCACTATTTTTTATCACTGTACACTGTCTTTCTCTGAATCAAAGGCCTATCTTATGATCACACTGTTCTAGGATCCTCCAAACAGTTTAAGTGTTAGCTGGTTGACTGACAAGGCTGTGTGTAAGTACACCCAGCCTTCCTTTTTATTATCCATCATCTGTAACGGGCAATTAAAAGTTGTTTCCAGCAGCATGCATTAGCAGTTAAAATTAAGCTTTGTCCCCATGTTTCATTTCTCCCCAGTTCAACTGTTTTTACTGTCCTCCTGGGCACTAAACGTGAAGACCAAATGATGGTCACCAAAGAGGCGGTGTTATCGATGGTTCTGACATTTGCGGTTCCACATTTCATGTACTTTTCTGTCCACTGAGTCTCGACTCCATCTCTTCCTCTCTGTCTCTCTGTCTTCATCGCTCACATACAGTATAGGAATAACAGCCTCCTCTCTGATTCACTCATCTCTCTCTTTCTATACGTCTCTGACAGAGAGCAGTAAACTGTCAGTCTGTCTGCCAATATTTACCAATTTCCCTGCGTTAATTTCGATGTATATCTGCAAAGAGAGAGGGCCAGCCTTTTAATTAGGAGCATGGCACCGTTAAAAAGGATCCACAGGGGGAGACTGTGGTACTCGCTGCTCTCAACCTGCCCACCGTGTCCTCCCACAGTGCCGGTGATTAATGATGTCAGCCATATCAGGGGGGCCCTTATCAGACACGGACGCACCCATGACACAAAGCCAGGGTTAGAAGCTCGCTGTTTAACTGATGAAGTGGGACCGATGGCGAGGGGAAGCTGAGAGCCCCTATGAATGCCAATGACCTCTGGCGTCGATTGTTAGGTGAGCTCCGGGAACGTTAACCGCTCGCCTTCCCAGTTTGAAGCGAGCTGTAATAGAGAAGTGTATGATCGCGTCGCATCACATGCTCCAGTGTTTTACTGTAATTCCCAGGAGTCAAAGAAGTATTCACACACCTAACTACTAAATGTAGTAATACAATGATGTAAACATATTCAGTATCATACTTAAGTATTATCTGCAAAATGTACCTTAAGCAGCGAAGGTAAAAGTACTCATTATGCCAAATGTGTCATGGTGGTGGGAATACAGGATCAGAGGGAGCAAATAACACACCATATAGTAACAATGAGGAGCTGGAGACCAACATAAGAACTCGGCTGGAATATGTAGAGCTAATCCGAGGAGTGGGAAGCAGCTGGACAACGTATCATCATACAACCGTTTGTTACTCCTTATTCTTTGTGTGTTTTTCTATGAAAGCCAGCGACAAGTGTCATTATCTGCTCGTTGCATGACTACCTATGAACTAACCCTTTTTTTGGTCACTTCTATCTTCTGACGATATTATATACGTATGCATGGTAGTTTATCTTTTTTTTTTAAATATTATATTCTGTAAATTATGGTGCATTATAATTTGACATTTTAAACTAGATTATTTCATAAACATGCAAGATAAAAAAACAAAAACAGGATTAAGGACCGTTTGAGCACTGAATGCACTTGTCCTTACACTAAATTATTTTAAATCTGATGCAATTTCCTCTATTTTTAATCGCTTCTTATGTGATTTTTGTTATGTTTTTATGTTGTTTTTAACCCTAACTGTCTTGTTTTGAAGTCTGTAATCTGTGTTTTTGTGTAACGTTAATCTACTTTATATCAATGTTGGTGTGCTCGCCTGCATGTATAGTGGTTTGTCCCAGCTGTTCTGCTGTTGTGGGATAATGGATATTGACACCTCTAATCTGTTTATTGTCCATTAGTCTGTCTTTCACATTATCATTTGGGCTTCATATGTTTAAGAAAAAGTGTAATACTTACTACTTTTAATGATTACTATTTATTTAGTTCTTCTCTTTTTTTTGTTGTGAAAAAACACAGACAATTTTTTCAGATGCTTCCCTTTTGATGAGAATATATATTACACAGCAAATTACCTAATAAGAGGGAGATTACATTTTCACTTAACAAAGCATTATATTTCAGAAGTCATGAAAAATAACATTAAATAACTACTAACTCCAGCTGTCAGAACTTTGCAGTTGAGTAAAATATCTTTATCTAAATTGTAAGGAGTGTAAGTATAAAGTCGCAAACATTTAAATACTCAAGTTGTGACCGAGTACCTCAAAAGTGTAGTACCCTGCTGAAGGAAATGCCTTTAGTTACATTTCAAGACTGGTAATACCGCTCAGCTTAATGGACATGCTGAAGCACAGGAGTGGATTTTCACATTAGGCAGCAAGGTTACATCGTTAAATGGGACGCTTTGAATTAATGCTCTTATCAGATCAGATGGAAGCGTGGAGATCAATAAAACAATCTCTGGGTCTAATCAAACTCTAATCTTTGTCACAAGTTATGTGAGTTATCTCCTGGTTATGAGGTATCTGCTCTAATACACTTGCTTTCAACTTTATCATCTACGTGCATCGCATATTTTGAAAAGAAACTTGGGAGAGACCTTGCACTCGCAATTTATCAGCCCAATCTGTCCTGAGCTGAGAGAGAGGGAGAGGTAGAAAGAGAAAGATTGGATCTCGTTTTTTCTGACGATCTGCCACTACAAAGGCAATATCTCTCCTCCGTCCTCAGATTGCTATCTCTCTTGGGACAGAAAGAGAATACTGTAGAGATATAGGACACTTTGGTTTTTATTAAACCGTGGAGGACGTCTAATGAAGCAGCATGCAATAAAAAAATTTCCAGCAGGCAACATGCTCTTGAAATGCATTTAACATAAATTTGCCCATTAAATAAGGGAATCTTCGACGTAAATCTTATCAACCCCAATCAAAGTGTGGCTTTGATTGTGTTGAAACAAATGCTGTACATGTGAAAGGCTACTTCAGCAATCGCCATCTTAAGAATGATATATCTACTGCATATGATTTGGAGGAACAATAATCTATTTGACTTCACAAGATCAAACAAAGCTACATGTGAAAATGATTTGAATAAACTCCCCAGACAGCACGGGGTAAACACTACCTACAGGAATAGATTCTTTTCATGTTGTAGAAGAAGGTGCGTACTGCAGTGTTAACATCTCATGTGTACACAGCACATAAGAAGCCCATTCATACACAGATGGTTAATTTGTTTCTGTTTGTTCACTGCACCTTATTTGCTGGAGGCAGATGTCAAGAAATCATACAAGCCTGGAAATTAAAAGTAAATGACTGTCATTTATTAGTCATTATTGTATTGGGAATTGTATTGTCGTGGGAAATGTGAAAGTATAGGGATGTTTAATAGAATGCACAAATTAAATAGAATATAAATTGACCGACCACTTGTGACAAACAGGCAGAAATGAAAGCTTGTGTGCAAGTGGATTGTTTCTATGGATTGTGTTTTTTTTGGCCACACTAGCCGCATGGCACAATGTCTGTTTGCTCCTTCCACCACTTTGTTCTGGACTCAAATATAACAAGAATTTTTGGCTGTAATTTGTCAAGACAGACATGGTTCCCAGAGGATTAATTAATTGATTTTGGTGATCATCTGACTTTTCCACTAGTGCCACCATGATGTTTAGGTTTAAGGTTTCTAGAGAAATGTCTTGACAATTATTGAATAAAGTAAAGTTTAAAGTTTAGTGCAGACACTCAGGGTCCCCAGAGGGTGAATCTTAATGACCTTTAATACAACATCCCAAGCATGTAAAAGTATGCTGAGAAATATCTTTACATCTACCAGATTGGCATTCATAGTTCCGAGGTGATGAATCTATCCCCTGATTTAAAGCGCCACCATGAGGTCAACATTTGTAGTATCTCAACAACTATGTAATACATTCATGTCCCCCTTTGGATGAACTGCAATAACCTGCATAACTGCTGGCATTCCCATCAGCCTCAGTTGCACTGTGTCCTAATTAGCATGTTAGCATGCTTACACCTTAAACTAACTTGCTAAACATTATACCTGCTAAACAGTTTCAGAAAATAAGGGGGGACAAGAGCAATACAAAAGAAATGTATTGGCCAGTTAAGGCCAAAATCCGAATCTTACATTTAGCCATTCTTTTTTATTAATTTAATATATTTAATTTCCATTTGTGTCACTTGCACACACTCACACACACAGCGCCGTTTTTACACTGCGCTGCTGTTACGATACCTGGCATAGACAGGAAAACCTGCACCTGCAGTGAAGTTGGCTGCTGCAATGGACTGTTGGACCTCAATTAAAAAGCTCTAACTGGTAACAAAGAAAGCAACCGAAATCAGTCACCAACACCACCACCATATCGTGGATTCACCGACAAACTCACCGATTCACCATTAGACCATATTTCAACGGGATTGGAAATAATGGTATTTTTAATTCTCTGCATTATGCTAATAATGGTATATCATCATTTAGAACCCAACTCAGAAACGACGTCCACATTTCTCAGTTGAAAGCAAAAAATTCAAATCACGGTGAAATATGGTCTAAACGTGAACGTCTAATCAATGTCTTCAAATAGTCGGTGAATAAACTTTCACTTTGGAACCACTTCTAAACGTCTTTTAAAAATCACCGTATTTTAAACGTCTTTTGAACCTCAAACTGCTCACAGTAAAATATGTAGCAATTAAATACGTAGTCATAGTAACACATTAACAGTTTACACTGACAGGACAAATAAGACCATCTGACACAGGCAACAATTCATTTGTTTTTATTGATACAACTACAATGAAATTGAAAATACACACAACAAAATCTCCCGTTTCTTCTTTAAATGTCGTTGTCAAAGCCTCCCAGCAGCCAGTTTCAGATGATCTGCCATATTTCAGATGCATGTCTGTAAATTAAACAAGAATTAGAAAAACAAAGCACTCCATGGGGTCCCCAGCAACACACCCACCAATGGGTGAAGTAGATCCAATCAGCGGTTCTCGAGATATGCTAGGAACAACCCTCATACATACACACACACACCCACAGTCATACAGATTCTTTGCTCGATAATGTCACTCTATCTCTCTTCTCTTTTGACAATTTGAATGCAATACTGTGTAGTACTGATTTGAGTTAGCTTTGAGTACCTCTTCTCACTGATGATACCAACATTCACAGCTAGAGAAACACTGACACACTGGTGAAATACACTGTTGTTCATGAAAACAGGTCAGGGCCAGACAAGCACCTGCCTGTGGCCCCCAACTATAAGGGCCCGAAACAGCTCTCGATTTATTATGAATTATGAATGAAAGTTGATTCCATTGTGCCTATTGGGTGCGTGTGAATCCAGTTTTGCCCACTGAAGGGTCCCCCTTCCCTTGTTTGCTATGAAATTTAAAAATAATATGAGAGGTCTTCTACCAACTCTTCCCTTTCAGTGTCTACTCTCCATCGCTCTCATTCATCCTGTGTGCCGGAGAGGTCCACGAGACTCATTAGCGCCCGCCTCGGTGTTTCATGCCGTTCTTCCCCAAGGGCATTACTAGCACCATTAGCCCAGGCAACAGTGAGATTTCAAACTGCCTGGGCAGACGGATGCCTTCCAAACCAAAGTGTGCTCCTTTCTTTAATTAGCATTTTTCAAACATCAATATATTTTCCTCTGGCCTCCCAGGACCAAAACTCTGCCGAATTAATTATTAACCGCCTTGCTGTCTTCCACTTTCATTTTCTCCACCTCCTCCTTCTTCCTTTGAAAGCAGTCATGGTTTCCAAGTTTCTGCCTATAGTTGGATGTGACTGCAGGACGGATATTGAGCAACTGCTCTTTCCCTCAGGTAAGCTTTAATAGCACACATTTTGTGCATAACATGATCAATTTGGGTCCAAATCAAGAATGCACTCTGCATCACTGTCCATGGATGCTGGTGTGCGCAAGGCTTTTCTGCCCACAGGCCAGTTTGTGATTATGTTTACATTTCATCTGTAATTTATTGTCCTCTGTCAGATTTTGGTATTCATTTAGCCATTTCCAAAAAAGAACAGAATCACCTGCTGAAAGTGAGATGACTGGCCACAGACTTGAAAAGGAAAGGGATTGGTTGGGAGGCCCAATATGGTTGAAGAGATAAAGCAACAAAGGGAGGGAGATAACCCTTTTCCTCTTTTGGCCTCGGCCAGCCTCAGTGACAGAGCAAAGTGGGATATAACCACAGCCCATCAGAAGTCTCCATGGTAACCACTCTGGCTTCAGCTCAAACACAGTACCTCATTATTGAACCCAACAACGTCAGCTAAAGGTACCAGTGACAGGTCAACTGCTGTGGATCTACTGTAAATTGCTAAATTAGATCGTCTGGGTTCATTATGAAATAAATACTTCACAATCAATGGTTATAGATGGGGATGTTTGATGGTGTTAATATGTTTATGGTTGATTCAGGGAACGTTTGTTATGCCCCTAGAGCTAAACTGCGAAGAAACTCGCCATAAAGAATGGCAGTATTGTTTGTTTTGTTCAAAATGGACACTGTCTCACTTTGAGTTGTTTTGAGTCAATCTCAGTTGAATTTAACAGAAACATTCCTTCCTAAACATTAATGCAATATTGAGAAAACCACATGCTTGCGAAAGAAGATTACTCACTTAAGGGAAACTGAATGAAATGACAGATTCAAGAAGCACACTGTCTGTCTCCTTGCGGTGACAGAGTCGCTTCACGCTGCGAGAGCGAACTCTCTCTCCTCTGTCCTGATTCTCCTGGACCTGTCAGCGGCGTTTGACACAGTGAACCACCAGATCCTCCTCTCCACCCTCGAGGAGATGGGCGTCTCAGGCTCTGCACTCTCCCTGCTTGCATCCTACCTGACAGGCCGATCCTACCAGGTGACATGGAGGGGGGCCGTGTCGGAACCACGCATGCTGACTACGGGGGTTCCACAAGGTTCAGTTCTGGGCCCCCTTCTCTTCTCGCTCTACACAACATCTCTGGGTTCTGTTATTCGCTCGCATGACTTCTCTTACCATTGTTATGCCGATGACACCCAGCTGGTCTTGTCATTTCCTCCCGGGGACACCCAAGTGGAGGCACGCATTGCTGCGTGCTTGGCTGACATCTCGAAGTGGATGGCGACACACCACCTGAAGCTCAACCTGGACAAAACCGAGCTACTGTTCCTCCCGGGGAAGGGCTGCCCGCAACGAGACCTGTCCATCACCATTGATGATGCCGTGGTGACGCCAACTCGGACTGTGAGGAATCTGGGTGTGATCCTGGACGACCAACTGTCGTTCTCAGCAAACATTGCATCGGTCACACGCTCCTGCAGATTCCTCCTCTACAACATCAGGAGGATTCGCCCCTTCCTCACTGACGAGACGGCGCAGGTGCTCATCCAGGCTCTGGTCATCTCCCGCCTGGACTACTGCAACTCACTACTTGCCGGAGCCCCGGCGTCGGCCATCAGACCTCTGGAGCTTGTCCAGAAAGCTGCAGCACGTCTGGTGTTCAATCGCCCCAAGTTCTCCCACACAACTTCCCTTCTCCGTTCTCTACACTGGCTCCCTGTAAGAGCTCGCATCCAGTTTAAGACTCTGGTGCTAGCCTACAGGGCAGTGAAAGGAACAGCTCCTTCCTATCTCCAGGCCTTGGTCAAGCCCTACACCCCCGCCCGACCACTTCGCTCTGCTGCCTCGGGGCGATTGGTTGCCCCGTCGCTCAGAGGTCCCTGCGGCCGATCCACCCGCTCACAGCTTTTTTCTGTCCTGGCCCCTCAGTGGTGGAATGAACTCCCCACTGACGTCAGGACAGCAGAGTCACTGCCCATCTTTAGGCGCAGGCTGAAAACTCACCTCTTCAAGAAGCACTACCCTGAGCCTTCGTCGTAGCACTTATTGCATTCGTATTAGTTGTTGCATTTACTGTATTCGTATCAGTTCGCTGCACTTATTGAATTCGTATCTGTTTACTGCACTTATCCTATTCGTATTAGTCTGTTGCAATTATTGTTTTCGTAGTAATTTGCCTCTGCACTATACTTTTGCTCTGGTTTATGCCTTAAGATGCTTGTTTAAGAAAGGAGATGCACTTATGACTTCTGGTGACTAGTAGTTCTCTTGAATACCTATGTTGAATACACTTCCTGTAAGTCGCTTTGGATAAAAGCGTCTGCTAAATGACTGTAATGTAAATGTAATGTCTGAAGTGCTTTATTTGTCCGTCATCTTATGAAAGGATGTGGACAAAGCATCAAGATTTAAAAAACCAAACAGAGCTGCAGTAAATGTTTCCACAAAGCAAAGATACCTTTTCTTCCTCAAACATAGGATGCTAACATCAACATATGGATTCAAAACTATATGATACCATACATGCCACAATGATCATGTTAGACAATGAGATGAAAGCCTCTGATTGTTAATGAATAGTCTGGTAGTGATTCACTACGGGAAAGATACCAATTAGCCAATCAGTGTTTTAATAAAACTGCTATCATTTTCTATTTGATCTAATGTGATATCAACAGCACTCAGCTCCTCTCTGTTAGATTAGTACTCAGACAACGTTAAATGCAGAGACTGTAGAGAGAGAAACTGTCTTGACTTTGCTGATGTGACAGGCCCAAACACAGTGATTTTGAAAAGGGAGGCTTATGACAAATCACTCAAGCAGTAACAGCAAACTGAAGTGGCAAAAGTGCACAAAGGGGAAATACCATTGTCTTGTTAAGGAGCTGTGCGTTTGTGTGAAGGAGGACATCTAGGAGACTCTGGGAGGGGCCGACTTTTGCTCGTAGATCAAACAGAAAATGACAGCAGGTCATGAAAAAAGAAAGTTTCACACAAATGATCGTATTAAAGTGTCTCTAAGGTAGTTTCTCCTTTAAAACGCGTACATTTCCCCCGAAAACAACCCCATACTTAATTTATACAAGCAGCTTATTGCGACTCATATTTACGTGTTTTGATAGGAGGCGACCTCTGGTGGTCGTAGTTATTATGACCCGAGGAAAAGAGGAAGTCAGGTGACGAAGAGCAAAGACTGACAAAGTCAGCATACGTAACTGGACTTGCGTAACAAATTTTCTTATTTTAACCCAAACCATGAGCTTTTCCCAAACCTAACCAAGGAGTGTGGTTGACTAAACAGCACTAAACTGCGCCCGTGTCACAATGCGAACCGTGCAACCAAACATTAAGTAATAAGGGTGTGTTGCTCTCCTGTCACCAGCAGGGGCACTAACTTTCTCTGTATTAGAGGGTAGGAATGGAGGACTTGTTACAGTTAAACACATTGTGATGTGAAATGATAATAGTAATATTAATAGGGCATTTCAATTGACACATAAAGAACAGGTTAACCATGGATAGTTCTTCTCACCCTGTGAATCTGGAGGAGCTTAGTCAAGTCTGAGTAAATACAGTAACTGATGATGTCATAGTGATGTCACCAGGGTTATCTCAGCAACTGAAAGCTTGAGTTACAAACTGGAGGTCTCCACTATTCGGAGGGTTTTAATGAAAGACGCTATCAGGGTGCATTATGGGAAATGGAGGAAGACGGTTTTGGAAGCTTAACTTATAATGGGGACTAAAACTCAGGATATCTCAGTCTCTGCTGCTTTGATGTTGACTGCTGTTTTTTCAATCTGTTTCTCTCAAGTCCTCAATTGTTAAGGAGGTGAAATAGTAACTCTATGGAGGACCCTTTTAAACTCCATCATATGTGCCATCTGCTAATTGAAGACCATGCAATATGATCAAACCTCCAGAACAGCAACGGAATGGAACTAGTGGTGGGTTTGTTTTCCCAGCTGCTGTTTGCAAGGTCAAAAATGAAACTTTAACCATAATTATATTGAAATCAGCGTGAACTTTGATAATAATATTCTTTTCTTGCCGCCTCCTAACACGAATAAATAAATAAATGCTCCTTTTCTCTGTCCGTTGAGGTTTAATTGCACCATCAGGTTGTTTTCCTTCCAGAGAGCAGCTCTGCCTCTATGAAATGTTTGTATAATTAAGACTCCAATCTGTCAGCTTTCTCCAGTCCCATATGTTTGAATCGAGCCAGCCTCATCTTGCAATTCTGGTCTGGTCTCTTCGATTTGATCCAGATTATTGTTACACCCTCAGGGCAAGCTGTTTTTTCTTTGAAGCAACGCAGGTCATACAAAGTTGCCTGGACATACCAACAAATATATAAAGTTATAACTGGATCACTGTCTAATCATCAAATGTAACATACTCTTTATGAAATTAATGCTATACAAGCAGGTAGAGCAGAGTTACCTCCAATAGCTGACAAAAATCCTCTTTCTTAAGCAGGTGGTGAAACAGATGCTTGAAAAGCATAAGAGCAGACAAGCAAAGAGGAAACAGGAGAGATATATATGCAAATGTATTTCATCAAAGCCTTTTATTCACATCGGATGCTCAGAACTTTACTATCAACCAGAACCTAATTGTATTCTATCCGCCTGTTAACCCGAAATAACACATATCAAAATAATTATGCCAAGTGTGTTTCCTGAATGGCTTTGAACATCAAATTTAACCTCTTTGATATGTCAATGTTTTTTTAATTATAAATCACTTCTGACATCCCCTGAGCGTCCTTAACTTCTATTGTTCATCTATGTTCAAAGCACACACACACACACAAACAACACACACACACACACACACACACACACACACACACACACACACACACACACACACACACACACACACACACACACACACACACACACACACACACACAATCTCTACTTCACCCACACCCTTTGCCTTAGATTATCTTGAGTGATAATATCCTATTTGAAGAAGTTTAACTGCTTTTATGCACAAAGACACAGGCATGGGCTCATTGGCCAACTGGTTTTATTGCATGTCTTGATGTGCTGTCTGCAGGTGGAAGATTTAATGCTTACATAAAAGCAAATCAAACACAGAAAACAGAGAGAAATAAAACACACATTGTTTTATATTTTCTTTTCTATGCATCTTATGAGGCATCATTTTTGACACAACCCCATGGAACTGTCCTTTAGGAAGTGAATCTGGTCCTTGGTTCCTTTGGTCAAACAGCACAGTGGTTCTGTGGTTTGAACTGTCCCATCAGACCCGGGTTTCCAACTAGATGAAAATAGATGATCTACTGGTTCTTGGTCCCCTGGAAAAAGTTCCTGTTGTGAAAACGCCCTGAATTTAAACTATTTCTAAGTCTAAACCTTCCACCTGTCTCTTAGACCCGATTCCGACTAGGCTGCTTAAGGAAGTTTTACCTTTAATTAGCAACTCCTTATTAGAAATTATCAATCTGTCTTTACTGACGGGCCATGTACCACAGGCCTTCAAACTAGCTGTAATTAAACCTCTTCTTAAGAAACCTACTCTTGATCCAGAGGTGTTGGCTAATTATAGACCTATATCTAACCTTCCCTTCCTCTCTAAGATCCTTGAGAAAGCAGTAGCAAATCAGCTCTGTGACTTTATGCATAACAATAGTTTATTTGAGGATTTTCAGTCAGGATTTAGAGTGAATCATAGCACAGAGACGGCACTGGGGAAAATTACCAATGACCTTCTAATAGCTTCAGACAAAGGACTTGTCTCTGTACTTGTATTGTTAGACCTTAGTGCTGCATTTGATACCATTGATCATCAAATCCTATTACAGAGATTGGAGCATCTTATAGGCATTAAAGGAACCGCACTTAGCTGGTTTAAGTCGTATTTATCAGACCGATCTCAGTTTGTATATGTAAACAATGAAAGCTCGATGAAAACCAGGGTTAGTCACGGAGTTCCACAGGGGTCTGTTCTTGGACCTATTTTATTTACCTTATATATGCTTCCCTTGGGGAATATTATCAGAAAACACTCAGTAAACTTTCATTGTTATGCAGATGATACCCAGTTATATCTATCAATTAAGCCAGACGAAACTAACCAGTTCTCTAAACTTCAAGCATGTCTTACGGACATAAAAACCTGGATGACCTGTAACTTTTTAATGTTAAACTCTGAAAAAACAGAAGTTATCCTACTAGGCCCAGATCACCTTCGAATTCAATTATCTAACGATATAGTTTCTCTAGATGGCATTGCTCTAGCATCCAGCACTACCGTTAAGAACCTTGGAGTTATCTTTGACCAGGATCTGTCTTTTAACTCTTATATAAAACAGATCTCAAGGACAGCCTTTTTTCATTTACGTAACATTGCGAAAATCAGGCAAATCCTGTCTCAAAGTGATGCAGAAAAACTAGTTCATGCATTTGTTACCTCTAGACTAGATTACTGTAACTCCTTATTATCAGGCTGCTCTAATAGGTCTCTTAGATCTTTACAGTTGATCCAGAATGCTGCAGCACGTGTTCTAACAAAAACTAAGAAAAGAGATCATATTACTCCAGTATTAGCTTCTCTGCACTGGCTCCCTGTTAAATCAAGAATAGAATTTAAAATTATTTTACTTACCTACAAAGCTCTAACTGGTCAGGCACCGTCTTATCTTAAGGAACTTATAGTTCCATATTACCCAACTAGAGAGCTGCGCTCAATCAATGCAGGGTTACTTGTGGTTCCTAGAGTATATAAAAGTAGGATGGGAGCCAGAGCCTTCAGTTATCAGGCTCCTCTTCTGTGGAACCAGGTTCCAGTTTCAGTCCGGGGGGCAGACACACTCACCACTTTCAAGAGCAGGCTTAAGACCTTCCTTTTGATAGCGCTTATAGTTAGGGCTGGTTCAGGTTCGCCTTGGTCCAGCCCCTAGATATGCTGCTATATGCCTAGATACCTAGGATACGCTGAGCTCCTCTCTCCTCTTCTCTCCCTCCTTCTTTATGTATTAATCTCCTATTTATGCACATTACTGATTTTGCTTCTTCCCCGGAGTTCTTGTGCTTTCTCGTTCTGCAGGTTTCCATGAATCGTTGTGGTACCTGGACCGTAGTCGTGCCTCCTGCTGTGAGCCGACTGACACCCACTGCTACTTCGATTATTACTATTAGTCACATTACTATCCCTATTTTCATGGCTATAATTCTACTGTAATAATTGCTGCTGTTATTATAAGTAGTCTTATTATATGAATCATTTATGTCATATACATTGAATGTGTTGTATCTCTGTTATGCTGCTCATTCTGTACACATGACATCTATTGCATTCTGTCCATCCTGGGAGAAGGATCCCTCCTCTGTCGTTCTCCCAGAGGTTTCTTCCTTTTTTCTCCCTGTTAAAGGTTTTTAGGGGAGTTTTTCCTGTGCCGATGTGAGGGAAGGACAGAGGATGTCGCATGTGCACAGATTGTAAAGCCCTCTGAGGCAAATTTGTAATTTGTGATTCTGGGCTATACAAAATAAACTGAATTGAATTGAATTGAATGAAATACTATTCATTCAGTTATTAAAGCTACAACCAGGAACTTTAATTTTGTGTTAATTTTGGCGGTCTCTGTGGACTAAAGTGGTAGTGTTTCCAAGCACCAGACTTCCTTTAGAAAACCTCTCATTCTACTGCAGCAGGGTCTGACAAAAAGTCTGCCCCGCTCAGTCCTGGTTCTCCAGTGCCTCCCTTCCCTCCAGCTGGCCCAGCAATACGGCCTGGGTCTCCAGCAGCGTGGTGTCGGTGTTGGCTCCCAGCGTGGACCGGAGGAGCAGTGCGGAGATCTCTGCTCCTGGACGGAGGATGAGAAGCTGCTGGGGGAGCTGAGCTGTCCACCTCGTGCTGGAGCTTCTGACTACTGCAGACCGAAAATGGTGCCAAAGCCGGATCTGGGTCTGTCAACGGTGGACTGGTTTAGAATGTGAGCTAAAGGAGTTTCTGGTGAACCTGCATGATTTCATCTGATTTCACCAGAATCCGACCCGGTGGCACCGATGACGAGCTTTAAGAATAACTATATAGAAATAAATATATAAAAAGGAATTCATATAAAAATGTTCTCGTCATTGTATTTATATTTCTTTGTGTGTTTTGATTTTATTCAGGCATTTGAAGTCTTCCAAAGTGTGATGTTGTAATGCTGAAAGGATGCATTATTCTCTAACCTGATATTCTGTTTCCTTTTTTGCTTGGGAGTAAGATAATCTTTGATCCCTGCCTGCCTGGCTGAAAAAAAGAAATGAAAAAAGAAATAAAAAGAAATCAAGCTTCACAAACAAGGCGACTTTCTTGGATATTTGCTCTATTTCGCACCATCCGGATACATTTTTGAAAGCTAGTTTGAATAAATTTAACTGTAACATCTTTCATACTGTAAATTCTTCGATCAGCTATGAAGTATTAGCATATGTTTTGGGAGAGAATGCGGCTTTGTGCGGACTCTTACGCCTCTACCCTCATAGCTAAGCAGAGCTTTGTCATTCAAATCATCCCGAGGGAGCACAATGTGAAATAATAAGAAAGTAGGGAAGAGGACTGAATTATATTTAGTTAGAAGGGACCTTTAGTGAAACAGAAGCCTGCAAAGAAGTAGTGTTGCAACTTATCTCTATAAAACAGTGTCTTTTTGAAGTTTGTCAGCCATTATTTAATGTAAGCTAAAGAAGTTTTATTTGACCGGATCTCATTGTGTTTTTTGGCATAATTTGAATTTAGATTGAATCCCAAAGAGACACAAATGCTTGTTTTGGATCGCTCTATACTTCATACCAGCAAATATAAACATCCTTACCAAATGGGAGGGTTTTTGATTTAATGACCATGAAAATAAGATGATACAGAGACATTTGTGATGGGGTTTCCATCATCTCCCTGCACATACAACCATCTGTAAATCCATCATGTTCTCTGTGCTGTGCTCTTTTTCACAGGTGCTCTGGCTGTCATGTGAGCCCTTTTGCCATTTGCCTTGGATTGGGCAGCCATCTGTGAATGTGATGAGATTTGTTTCCCCCCCGTGCTTCTCATATGAGCCACGTGAGCTGCCTGGAGTGAGAGTTGTTCACAATGCAGCTCCATGTCATTTCATTTTCCTTTCAGCTTGTGTTTGATTTCTCAGGTGATAGGAAAACATCAACGCCTAACCCAGTGTTGAAGTTGATGTTTTACTGTAAAAAAACCCCCACTAAATCAATACTGAATCAATACTGTTAGGGTTTACAGAAACTTGTTGTTCTGAGAGAATGGGAGAGTTACTGACGGTGAGCAAACATACGATACAGACGTTTTGTTGTCAGTGGGAAGCGGCAGAGTAGTTTGTTATCGTCATTATCTGAGAGAGATTGCTGTTTCTTCCAGTCCATTCAAACAATTTCCACTACTTTCAGAGGTTGTAGTAGACAAGGTCACAAGGTCATGTGAAATCTCCTGGAAAGAGAAGAAATTGATATGTAACTGGCAAAAATCGATTTAAAAAGATATCTAATTCACGTGAACTGTGGTTTTACTTGAAAAGTGGAACTTGGAAACACATTGTGCCCAGTTCATGAGAGTGGATGATAATGTAAGATGATCAGGAGTGTCTTTACAATTCATCTGAGGCGATTGCTTAAAGCTGATCTAAATAACACAGTCCCTAAGCGCTTCAGACTTGGACCAAAACGCACTGTTGACTTGCAAGGTAGAGAGTTTAAATACGTCACAGTTTGTCAGTTTAAAATTTCATTTGGAAGGTTTGAGTGTTTGATAGAATGAGCACACCAAATGGCTGAGGGTGACGTCTGCAAGGTTTAAGCTAGCGATGTAAACAAAGTTGCTCAGCCTCTTGGAATTTTCTGACAGACGTGTGTCCTCAGATAATGCCTGCAGTTGCTGCATCGGTACCACCAAAATGTATGCAGAAAAAAAAAATCAAAGATGTTATTCAAACGCAAAATAATTCATCTTCCTCAACTGAACTGAGCTTTGATGCTGCCTTGAATTGGACAAACACGGCAGTGAAAAGAAATTGATTATTTCCCCGGGTTTTACAAGAGCGTCGCTTCTAACGGAGAGTGAAAATGTGACTTTGCCTCTTTATCTCCCCTTATTTCAAAATTCTGTCGATGTACTTTGAAAGATGCTGGCTGTGAAGGTAATCTGTGCATGTGTGCTGCAGCTTGCAGTCAGACAAGGTGTTCCCTTTGATAGGCTGTGGATGAGGAATTTATGGCTAACAGGCATTTTCCTCAGCACAGAAAAATGACATAATGCTCATTTGTTTGAGGCTGGCAATTTTTGCTTGCATGATATTCAAATGATTATAAACAGTTGATCTGTTCACATTTAATAACGGTCAAAACAGAAACAAACGTGATCAGTAAAAAAGAGAAGACTAATAAAAACATAATTTGAGTTTTTAGCAACGTTAACCCTCATTTGTGATTATTTTTCGTTATATTTGTTTGTAAAAACAAAGTAAGAGAGAAAAAGAGGTGAATGATTTCTTACATGCGCGCAAACTTGTGAATCAGGGTGGCTTTTGATATGCACATTCCGGGCAGTCAGGAAATGCCCAAATGACCTGTTTGAGGGCAATTCTTAGTTCTGTGTGCAAGACATCTTCTTGAGCAAACAAGGGCAATGACAAAAAGGCAATGAGAAAAAGACAAAGCTGAGTCATGATAATGAATTGCTGCAGAGATTAAATCCCCCAGCCGACCTGGGACGGATCCCTCAGGGTAAGCTGGAGAAAGATGCTGGGGAAAAGGTTGCACTGCCCTGCATGTGATAATAGAACGGTCGTAACCAAGGAGATAGAACACGAGTCCAACTGACACTGAACTGTTTTCCGTGGTCATTGGATTAGTGAAAACAGAGAAAACAACGACTGTTAGTTATGTTGACAACACATGTCAGTGGGGCTGTAAGGTGTTATTGCAACTTGCCAGGAAGAGAGCCGATATATTATTCCTACTCCAATATATTTTCCAATAGATCCGAAAAGACTCGACAAAGTCTGTAATACAGAAATATAAAACTCTAATATCCTCAGTGGAACATCAATTTTGTTGACTACCATTTACACAAGGAAGTAAATTGAATGCCTAACACCACAGTGCTACATGAACTCGGCTTTCAGGTTTGCATATAAAGTGTAAACTGTCGTAACTCTGAGCCCCTCATACATGCATCCACAGTGCTAACAAAAGTCTCAACTTCACTCTCTATTAGCACCATGACATCATCTTATAACTACACAGCGTGTTTCATGAATACACACTCTACTTAACTAATTGAATTGCAAGGCCGTCCGCTTGGACGCTTGCTTTTCAGCCTTTTTATTGCAGGCTTCAGTAGATTAATTGGGTGAATCCCTCATTGCCTTTAGTTGGCATCAGCGACAGTCAAAGGGAGATAAAACAAAATCCTCTGATCTTACAAACCTAAAAGATGTCTAATGCAGCAACAGAAGGAGTGATTAAAAAGGTGCAGAATCGGTTCTAATTCTTTTCATTTTATCGCTACTCGTACATCTTTCTCATTTGGGTTCTTTTGATGAAAAGTCCTTTCATAGAGGTTTATGATAGTAACAAGAGTATACAATTTGTGATGATTTGATTAGGATTTCTTAAACATATGGTCAGGTCATGGACTGCTACTGCTTAACTGCCACAAGAAAAATAATTCTTACTCACAGTAAAATACATGCCCCACAGTTCATCGTCAGCCCTCCACTGATGAATCCTCAGCAGCTCCACTGAAGCAGTTAGGAGTCCAGACTTTTGCACAAGGGCACCTTGACAGCAGGTGTGGAGAGAGCTAGGGAGGGGAAAAGTCTGAGGAGAGAGTGCATTTCTCACTTGGGTTCCTGTTTAAGTAATAGCAGCTTTACTTTTAAAACAAACCCCAGAATTAGAGGCACTGATTGGCTGCCTCTCAGTAAAATATATACTGTGATCAGCGAGGCTTAATGTTCTCCAAAGGACTGAGCCAACCTGCAATATTTAAGGCCAGCTTATACAGGCAGGGGCTCCATATCAAGCGTCAGATCAGAGGATTCAATAATGGCTTCATCTGAGCCTCTCGGAATGAAATCCTGGAAAATCAGAGAAAATGGAGCCTTTTAAACTTTGAGGGCGCACGTGACCTGGAAGATTCCTGTTTGAAAGGCCGAGAGAATGACAGGTATGAACTAATACACAGGTCTGTCAACAATTTAGCATCCCCTAATTCCAGCTCTAATTCCAGCTCTTCAGAGCTCTACCTCTCAATTGCTCCTGATATTTCACATTGTGATGCTGCACACAAAAGCCACTCGAGAGGGAAAGAGAGGGAGAGAGGAAGGGAGACTGTTTTTGAAGAGATAACCAACTCACAGGCAGTTTAAGTCAGATCATATTCTTTCTTATTTTTGTATTTTTTTCATCAAGAAAAAAACTAATCAACCGAAAGGGTGCCAAGTAGGAGCAATATACATGACATATTCCACTGTCTGTATCCACCCTTACCAAACGACCACCTCATCAGATCGTTGCCCCCAGCCAGCCATGCAGTCAAGAAAACATGTCAGACAAAGGTAAAACATTTATCTGCAATTGTATGTCTCTTCCATGACCAGTTAGTATCCTGCATGAATGTTTATTTTCTGCTTTTTACACAAAATAATCAATCACGATTTATAGAAGCCTGCGAAGCGAGAAAGCACAAAGACTCCAGGGTACAAGCAAGTCAATAAGCGTAATAGTACAGGGAATAATAATAGTAATGTGACTAATAATGATAGTGGTAGTAGCAGTGGGTGTCAGCAAGGCCTCAGTAGGTGGCACGATGACAGTCCAAATATAACCCCGATTCCTGGGAACCTGCGAGGCGAGAAAGCACAAGAACTCCGGGGAAGAAGCAAAATCAGTAATGTGCATAAATAGGAGATTAATACATAAAGAAGGAGGGAGAGAAGAGGAGAGAGGAGCTCACAAAATAATATATCTATTAGTCATTTTTTACCCTTTTCACCTGAAGTGTTTCCAAAATGTCATTTTACAATATATCTTTGAAGGCCGTTTTCTCTAAATAACTTTTTTCTCAGACTTAGCAAGAAACCTCCACTTTAGTAGCACTTACACCAAACTTTCCAGTTTCATTCATATCTGTATTCTGATGGTTTTTACAGAGGGGTTGGTTCATATATCATTCATAGCCTGATTTTGACAGCATTTTCAGATTTATGGAGTGATAGAAATACATATCTATGGTTCCCTCTCTATAACCCTTTGACTCTACTATGTCAACAACATGAAACATTGAACTGGGCTTTATCCAATGTTCCCATTTCTGTCTTGAAAATGATGATACCTCATTTGCATATTAACAAATAACATTTCAGAAAGCTTATGATAAAAAAACAATAGTTTTAATGTAAGTGTCAACTAGGGAAGTTTTATGGGGACATCTTCTAGGTAAAATATTCACTCTATTCACCTGTAGTTTCTCCCCCTTAAACCGTCCAAACTTCAGCATATTGACATTGTCGTTGAGCGTATTAAGATGCTGACGTTAGCAATTCAATTCAATTCAATTCAGTTTATTTTGTATAGCCCAGAATCACAAATTACAAATTTGCCTCAGAGGGCTTTACAATCTGTGCACAGCAGTGCTTTGAGCTAGATGCTATGTACAGTCTCACATGTCTGCTGCCTTTTGCTGTAGACTCTTGTTAGCGTGTGTCTGAGTGTGCCTTTCCGGATAAACGTCCGCTTAACAGCAGCTAACGTTAGTTAGCAAGCAGCTAAAAAAACACAACATATAAAAAAGAAAATTTTGGAGAGTTACTGGGAGGCGCATTTCTCCTCCTCCGGTAAATGTACATACACACACTTCTTTGTTCTGGAGGCCTTTTTTATATGTGCACTAATTCATTAACAAAACAGAAAAAGAAACACCCCCCCAAATCTGCATTAATGACATAGTAATGTAAAGTAATTTCACATTACAATTCCCTGCTCATTTCTGAAAAAAGTCACATTACTGTAATGTTTTTTTGTTTTGTTATTGTGCTTTTAATTTGAAAAGAGAAAGCTGAATTCGTGGTCTGCTTGTAAACTGCTCTCTTGACAACACACACAACATGATATTAGAGGAGGTAAAGCGCAGCAGGTGAGGAGAGGGGGATGTGGAACACTGATCTGTTATCAACATGCCAACATGCCGCACCAAACACACACACAGGCCTCACTGCGTGTGGCGTTCAGGGGATGTGTTTTACTTTCATTACTCCACAGTTAAACATAGTTTTGGGAGGGATTCACTCTCAGCATGAATGCACATATTTGTGTGCTATTGAATTTCTTGTCGATGTTGCTTATTTTTAATCTGATGCAACGTCAAAATAACAATAAACTCATCCTATGAAATAAGCGAGTAAATAAAAGCTACAGCTGACTTTCACGTTGTTTTACCTCGATAAGAGACAGTTGTAAAGTAAATGTTGATCTCTGATTTTGTGAATTCATGTAGGAGGCAGAGCAGCCGAGAGAGAAAGAATCCGTCCGACATTCGAAATTCAGGAAATAAAGTTACGTGTGCGTTATCTGTCTAGACGTAGCCAGGCTAGTGGAAGAGAGCCAGGTGACTGCATGTGAGAGATCAAAGTTCTGGTCGGGCGTGCGTGAGATGGAAGCCGAAGCGGGTAGTTACCAAGACTCAGGATTTGCGTCCATCAACGTAAGCCTCGGCTGCCTTTGTTCTCCATAGACCTCTGTAAACACATTCACTCTTACAGCGTGTAGGGTTCCTATTCCATTCATATCCACAGCATATTGTTTCATCTGTGATGTCTCCCCCGCCTGTGGAACTAAGAGGGCTGAGCTTAAGGAGAGCTTGTCCTGGATAATCAAATCCTTATCTGTAAAGAGGAAAAAATGCAGCCGTCTTAAAGGACATGGTGCAAAGGACGAGCAAGGCGGCTTAACTTTTATTTCCCTTGCCTCTACACTATCTGCCTGAGCTTTTTTTCTTTTTTTTGTCTTAGTCCCTTCCAGCTTTGGTTATTATAGATATGTTCTGTCCATCTTTTCATCTCTCTGATTTAGATGGGGGGGGTTAGTATCACCTGACAGAGTGCCAGCATCACAGTAAGGCTTCACTAGGCCTCATCCTTTCTCGTTCTCCCTTTTCTCTCAGCACACAAGCACCATTGTGTTCCAACCTGCTGTCCGCATGACGGAGCATGGGAGGGATGATGGAAAGGCACTTCGCCCGGGCTCCTGTATTTGAAAGCCTTTTTGAGTGGAGGGAGCAATCTCTGGAAAACTCCTTCTGCAAGGTGCAGGATGTGATCTGGCAGCAGGATGAGAAGAAATCAGAACAGAGGAAGGCTCACGAAAAGGAGCGTGTGAATTCAAAACACCTTTCCTTTGGGCCATTCTACTCTTCTTTCTTTCAAGGTGCATGAAAAAAAAAAAGGAGGCCAAGAAAAACTATACACATTAATTCTACTCTGCTAGGCTCAGGGAATCCAAGCCTGCTGTGTGGGATGGAGAAAATAGAGGAAAAAAAAGAGAGAGAACACCGCCTGCCTGACTAAATGATGGTGTTAGGATTATTGGGGACCACCAGTTCAGTGAAGCAGAAAATGGGAATATGCTTCGGAGGGCACACCAGTTTACTTGAGCAGGAACTGCAGGCTCCCTGAGAGACGGACGGGGCGACCTCAGCAAAACATTCAGCCGGAGAGAAGAGGTGCCATACCGCACCAAACCACCTCATTGTAACTAATTGCAATTCATCACAAGCATAAATGCATTTCAGCACCTTATTGAATACTGGATTCATAACAATTTGAAAAAAAAATGATTAAGGGCTGAATTCAGAAAGGGGGTCAATTAATCACAGTCATTATGGGGCAGTAATGCATTTTTTGTCATTTCAATGGACTCATTCTTGCATCACAGCTTCTGTATTCTCAAACAGGACAAATTCTCTGAAGATTTAGAGGAGTTGGAAGCAATTAGCTTCCTTTAAAGAACCAACAATCTAAAGAAATAAAGAAACCACCATTCATTCATCCTTTAATCTATACATTCTCAACAAAAAGCCAATGTGATGTTCCTTTGGATTGATGCAAAAAGAATGTTCTGTGACAAACAAAAGTTTATGTTACTTACATGTTTTCTTCAGCCAGAAATCTTCAGAAATGAACATCACTTCCATGGTTTTTGAAGCATAATTTCAATCAGCAGAAGTAAAAAGCTAACATTAGGCCACAGACAAACTACACCACGGTCACATGAGGGTGAGGAAACAGGAGGCTGTGGAGGTGGACTAGTCTGCGTGATGATGTTTAGTTTCTCATTTAACCCCTTGCGAGCAACTACTTTTTCGAGACGTTTTATTTTTATATTGCAAAACAAAGCTTGCGTTAACCACGGACCTTATTTCAGGCATCAAACCAAAAACACATTCAAAAAACTCATTGACTTCTAGACGAGCGAACCAGAAGAATAAAAATGCTTCCAGGTTTTAGGACTCATTCCTGCACAATGCAGCCCTCTTTCATAAATAATCAGTAGGGACTGCATGGGAATTGTGGGTGTAGGACTGGTAGAGAACTTTAACAGACAATAATAAGTGTCTGCAATACAGATGCCCCCGGGCTTCCCTGGCTCATCCCAAGAGCAGAACAGCAGAGGAGCCAACTTTTTCTTCTCTTCAGTCAGCTTTAGAATCCTGCCCAACGCGGTCCCAGCTCACTACCTCAAAGAGTGGTGTGCAAATTACTAATCCTCACATGAAGCCAGTCACCACTGAGCCATGTTCTAACAGTCTGCTGCATCTGACTAGAAATATCTGTAAGTGTGTGTGTGTGTCCTTGCATATCGTGAGAACCATCATCCAATCTACTTCACTCTTGCAGGGTGTACTGTTTGGGGCCCGAGAATGTGCAGTGTTGAATTTCGTGTGATTACAAAACATGTTCAATTGTAAAAGGGCTTTGAATATACAAGAGCTGGCTCTCTGTGCAGCGGGGGGGGTCAACACATGCGACATCCTCTCTCCCGGAACCCTCACATCGGCACAGATGTATACAGGCATATTGGCCTGTTCCAAATGGGCACATGCTCTAAACCGCCACGCTAGGAAAGGCACTGCACTAGTGTTAAAAAACTGAGCCTGCTCAAGATGTTGGCTATTGGACATCCTCCTAATACCAACTTCATGAACCAGTCTTACAAGGAAGATATTTTTACTGGATATTAGTATTATGTAATGCGAATGTGGAGACAGTAGCCTTCTTAATAGTTTATGAGTTACAAAAGAGGATTTGCAGTTAAAAAGCAAGAGGCTAATTAAAATAAACTCAGGTACCATGCCCAGTTTTTTTAGGGGACTAGTAAAATTGCCATACTGTAAAAGGCCACAAACATTAACTGACAATCATTTTACATGCTTCATGCTAAAGCTTGAGCTATCTACCCGACACACACTGTTAACTTGATGTACAGTCTCCTCAGATGTAAGCTATTTGATATTGACCAAACATAAATGACTTAATAGACCTTTAAGAACTTGGTTTTACTGCTTTGAGCTGAATCTTACTGTGCGAAATACCTTTATTTGCGAGCTCAATTGAGTCCTTAACAGTCTCTCCACATTCCGTATTGATTTTCCAATCATGGCTTTTATCTGTAGATGAGTCAAACACAGAAGATGAGTCATGCTGCCATAAAGGTCTAAAATGATATGTCATACCAACCTTATTAGCATTTGTAAGGTCATGGTAGCACGATCTCAGATGATCCATCTGCATAGGTGAGCCAATAACACCACCACACCAGGAGGCCTACTACCAGACTCAGGCCTCCAGGCACAGAGGCACACATTCAATTGCCACCGTCTCTGGGCTCTGGCCCCAGATCAGCTTTAATAACAGGCAATGTGTGAGTTTTCAAGTGCCGAGGCCCAGGTGAGCTGATCCTGGACCAGTGCTTGCGGCGGTGGCTCTGTAATGAGGCGCGGTGGGAGGCGAGTGATAAGGAGGTTCTGTGGTAAAGGGCCCCGCTGAGGTTACAGAAGCAGTGAGCGGCTGGTAATCAAGAAGTCCAGCCAGAGGCGGTGTCATGCTCGCTGGATTGCTCAATCTCCTTGTGTTATCTTCTCATAACGCAGCTCTGCCTCTCACTCAGACACTCACTGCTGCTGAACACAAGGCAGGATGTCAGGGAATTCTGGGAAAGGCTTTGAGAGGAATCTCCTCCTCGACTACTGTCTTTTAAGAATAATTGTAATAATAAAGAGCATTGTTAATCATAACAATTTATAAATCCTGACACTTTAATTTGAGTAGCACCGGCAATGAAACCAGAACCCCTCATGAGGTTTGAGGTGAGTAAAATAACATTTCTATTGTGATTTTGAGATTCTGCCGCTGCACAAATCAATATTAAACGGCTAATCTAACATACTACTGAACACAACAGAATAATATTTTCTGTGCTCATTTATGACTGTAAGGTTGCGGTGATTCACACTTTTTGAAAAAAATAAAATAATCATAACTTTATTTGTACAGAACCTTTGAAAAAAGGGTAACAAAGTGTCAAGTCTGCACGAGGCAGCAGGCATGAAAACAGAGTAGGAGCCAAACGCTGAGACACACAGTAAGCAGGAGGATGATTTCTGTGATTTTATTAAACAAAATGTCCAAAGAAAACTTACATTGGAGGTTAGACTGGTTAATTTAAATGTGAGCAACTGAAATTCCAAAGTGATGCAACGGCAACAAAAGACAAATGAAATGGATACACAGGGATAAACATTACAAGGGCACGAGGGATACAACCAGGAGACATAGCAGACGAACCGATAGACAAAAGACTAAAGACAGACAATAAACACGTTAGAAACCAATCAGAAAGAGGGGCAGACATGAAGGCAAGCCGGACGCTGATTGGCGGAAAAAACACAAGGTACCAGTGAAAGGCTGACGAAACGAATGGAACACAGATGATCCACAGAAAAAAGGAGGGAGATACCACAAAGAGAGGAAGTCACACAAACATTGGACACAAGAGGCAGGGAACTTAAAAAACAACAGGAAACAGACTAACAAAAACCAAGATCATGACACAAAGTGCTTCATAATACAAAAGCAGCACATCAAAGTTACAAAAAAAGTTAGTTTATAAAAATGTGTTTTTATTAATAATTTAGTACTCCTTCATACGGTCTTTACTTGTATAGCACTTTTCTAGTCCTCCATCATTCAAAGCGCTTTAACATCATCATTCACCCATTCACACCCATTCATACACTGATGACAGGGGCTACTATGCTACCTGCACATCAGGACTGTCTAACCATTCATACACCACAGGAACAGCCTGCAGGAGCAATTTGGGGTTAAATGTCTTGCCCAAGGCACACATGGACATGGACTGCCGGAGCCGGGGATCAAACTACTGATTCCTCTGATTGGAGGACGACCCCTGAGCCACAGTCGCTGTTTTACAGATGATTTATCGATGGTCGCCATGTTAGCGGTGAAGTTGTCGAGGGACTGTAAATGTACAGTGTAGGCTACAGTTTTCCCAAGAATGAACATTGCAAAACAGCAAGTTGGCAGTTTACGCCCGGCTGACGCAGCTTGGATGTAAGCCTGCACAAGAATGACAAATTAAAGTGGTGGAAGTTATTAAAGGTGCTAAATTCGAAATTCAGAGCATTAATATAGCAGCAAATAACTATCATCTATTTAAAGTTATAGAGGAATAATGTACCTGAGCAGAGTTTGAAGTCATTCCCTCTGTGTGTGTTGTTATCAGAGCTTCTCCTTTTAGTGCATGTTTGTGCATGTTAGTGCATGTGAGTCTTCAGTTATTACGGCTGATAACGCCTTCCCGACCGACGGCGTCGCCATTGACGTGTAGCCACCGCCCTCATGCTCCCCCTCAGGTAAACACTTTTGGAGCTGTTATCATGGTTAGCTGCTAGCCTGCGCCTCGGCCGCCTCCATGATGAGAGCCGTGTGGATATTCTCTGAATATCGTAATGAGCATCTTTAACAACAACTGTATGACCAACACCTAGTGGTGAATTACCAGACCACACCCAAAGCTAGAGTAAAAGTGCTTTAATGCTGTGTATGCTTACTGTATGTGGAGGCCTACTTTAGTGACAATGTGTATTTCTACCTCAGAGTGTATGTGCCACTGACAGTTCTGACTTATTCAGTTTGGGTGGTGTGCCCCCAACTCAAAAGTCTCCAGATAGAAAAAGTATCTTTACAGACATGCCTTTGTACTGTAGGCTCCCCGAGAACTCCAATAGTCCGTTCATTCTTTTAAACCGCATTCAATTGCCATTGAAAAGCCTGGAAACTGATCAATGCGAAATGTATTTTGGTGGTATTTTTATTCAGTCCGAGTCCTCTTGATCTCGGCTTCAAACCACCGCATTTCTCCTCAGGGAGCTTACAATGACTCACAACCGGGCCAGGAAACCGGGAGCGATTGAGCAGTTTCAATCATACGCATGAAGACTTTTAAAAAACAAGATCAATCAATAACCACCTCTTAAAGTTAACTCACAAAATGTACTTTAATCGAAAATGTCAGTCACCCTCAGACACTAAGTAACCATCTCTGTTGCTCATCAGTGCTTGAATGCCAATGACCTGGAATCACTGACTTCAAACGGGCTGGAAGATAAACCTATAATGCTAAAGACTGTCTTTGTGTGTCCTGAGAACGCCTCATGCTCCACATTTCTGTGACCTAATTTCCCTTTTCAAACTGTCAATAACTAAAATGTGCGACTGCATAAAAATGAACAGAATGCTTTAATGACTATTTCTTTGCAAGGAAGAGGACAATTCTCTCGCTAGTCTGGAAGTGCTCCATATACTGAAATGAATACATGCATGAGGAGAGGGAAATTTAAAAGCACAGTCGAACCGTGTGCATGAATAGCTTCACTGGCAGGTCCAATTGTCCATGGCGTTACAAAAATCAGTGGTTTAGAGAGGAATCATGATCTTTCAATAATATTACGAATAACGCAGTGCATTTGAACAGAAGTGATTATGGTACTTTGGTGAAGAGCAATAGATTCAGTGTCATCTTTTATTATTCCCTTTTGTATCTTCAGGACACCACATGAGCTAAGCTCACATTTTGGTGGTGAGTTCATTTTCTGGAAACATTTATAAATAAGGACAGTAAATTAAAAAGGCTACTAAACTCAACAAGTCCTACTTATTTAAATAAGACCCATATGAAAGAAATCACTAAGAGGGTGCTTGGTTATTGCTGGCTTATAGCTGATTATCGCTTTCATGTGAACAAATATGCACCAACCTGTTGTCACCTCATGTGATGGAGTAAAAATAGCACCACATTTTAAGTAAATTTCCTGATAATGCATCTTGGGCTTTTCACACCACGTCATCACCATGAAACAGCTGCAGTTAGATTCAGGCTACATTATCCCTTAGTTAGGTTTGGGAAAAACTTCATGGTTGGGCTTTTAAAAAGGACTTTAACTTAGTAAAACATAAACATCTAACAAAAGTACAGAAAACATCAGTCATCACTAACGTAACTTCAAAATAACTCAACACTTGGGACATGAACACTTGTTTCCTGGTTGTTAGTCCTTTTTTTTTTCCACCCATCCACCTGTCATAAGTAATATATCATACTTTTTATAACTACACCCATTGTTCAGAGCGTAGCATATTTAGAGACATGTGTTTACATTGCAGTCAGGGCAGACTACATGACGTAAAATCACATACAATAAGCAAAAATGGTGTTGTTATTGCACGCTAAATGACTTAAAAATCGTTGTGTCATTCATTTGGTGAGACCAGCTGGAAAAGCACACAAGTAATCCTGGACAAAAACAATGCAGGTTTTAAAACATAGAAAGAAAAGAAAAAAATCTGCTTTGCAAATGTTTTATGAAGAAGGAAATTCATTCAACACATCTGTTAGACCCAAAAGACACTTATGGTTTGGAACACTGAATGTGTCCGAAAATGAAGCTAAGCTTTTGGATGTCCAGAGCTTTCAGCAGCTGAATGCACCATTCACAGACAGACACATAGCCGTCTGCATTCATTTGTTTCTGATCCAGGAGTAAATGTATTGTCTCTCTAATTTTAAGTGTGTTATGAAATCCAGCTTTGGGCTCCTTTCTTTCAGGTGTTGGAGTTTCCTGCACAAAAAAAGGAGGCAAAAACATACATCATATCCACCATTTCTTTTTCTCAATTTCTCCTAGTGACAGATATGTCTTGGAAAACAGATATGAGGTTGTAGCCAAAAACAGAATGGCTTCCCAGCAGCAGGGCCTATACATCATTGTAAATAATTCACCGAAGTAAAGCTAGCTTCCTGGGGCCAGTATACACCCAAGCCAACATGTGCTTCATCTTGCTCACTGTGAAACTCCCCAGAGGCACAACATTGACCCAGGGCAAGCAACTTGGGGACATGTTTCAACAAGAGAACATTACTCCTCTTCCTACAAATGTAGTTTTTATGAGGTGCCAAATGTGACAACAAAATTGGATTTTGTACTTTACTTGTTCTTTATCTGGTGTAAATTCTACAGTGTCAGTTCGCTGAGAAGTTTGGATCACTTTAGTGTGCAAGTCAAAATGAATCTTCAACTCATACAATACCTACATTGACCTGGATGGAGTTGTCAGCTGAAAATACACAGAAAGTGAATGAGTGTAACAAATGTTACAGTACTAACAGTTTATCATTTCAATGCCACATCTGTGAAATCACGTATATATTTCACTGACTAGCCCAAGGCTAAAGTAAGTAGCCTGTACTGTAGCTTATATATGGTGGCCCTAAGGGACAAAACACAACAGCATTGAACTAGACATATTGATAATATAGACATTGGAGAAAACACCCTGAAAAAACATGAAATGTTGACATTTTAAATCAGAGACCGACACAACTTAAAACACATTAATGAAAACGTTTGACATTTTGGGAAATGTGCTTGTTTAGAGTCAGATGAGAAGATTGATACCACTCATAGCTGTCTGTTGAATACCAAGCTAAAGGACGCTGCTGGATAGCATAGCTTAGCATAAAGAATGGAAACAGAGAGAAACAAGTATGCTGGCAGATAATTTTGTTTTTTAACCAACAGACAGGGCCAGGCTAAATGTTTCCTTGTTATACGTTTTGTGCTAAGCTAACTTAGCCAAACTCATGTTTGCCCATTAAATATGAAGCAACCGAAGTCCTAATGTAACAAAATGATTCTTCCAGCAGCTCTAAAGCTTGTTGGCTGGCAACCAGCAGATATTCCAGGAAGTTACTTGCCCCGGACAAGAGATAATCTGAAAGAAAGCAAAATCAAAATCAAACTTCTTTAATGTTTTTGTGAAATATTGGTTTCTGTTTTATTGGTGTGTTTGGCTAATGATGTGCTGCTTTGCCCCCTACTTATGGAATATACACATGCACATCACAAAAGCCCAAAAGACCAAAGATAAAATGGAAGAACCAGCACTACACAGTGGGCATGAAGAGAAAGAGTGGGAGACAAAAGAAGAGAGAATGCACCAGGGTTGTCCTTTATTGGTGAGTCCGGACCTTTTTCCAACTACATTACCACGCAGAAGGTGCCTCAGGGGACCGCTTTTGGGGACAGCTTTCTACGGTGAAGAATCATTTTTAATTCAGTTGCTCTAACTTATTTTATCAGCTCTCAGGACTGCTGCTGAGTAAACACTTTTAAAATTGAAGGTGAGAAAGCCTCTCAGGTTTCGAACATAAAAAATGCATCAGCCGTGTGAATGTAGAACAGTATATCATTCCTGAAAACACTGCAGCCTCCATTCCAGCACGCTACGCTGCTCACCAGTTGTTGGAAGTAGTAAACCAGGTTCAATCTGTTTTGATAGTGTATAACATTTATTAGTGGGATCTTTTATATTTACAAAAGAAAAAATAGCCATGTATTTCTTGGTAGTTTATTGTTTGAGTTACCTCCCAATTTGCAAGGTGGAAGAACTATGGTCTTGCTTTCTGGTGTCTCTTTGCAGCAGATTTGATCCTTTCATAGATATAAACCGCTTGCCTCACATTGATTTTTCAAATAACAACCTGTGCTGTGGCCTTGCACCAAAGCCCACACACTGTTTGAATGATGACACCCTTAATACATCAATATGCCCAAGTCAACTGACCCGACACCAACAATAGTAGAGCTGCTCAGCCGTGTAATAGCGCCTTTTGTGTTTTATACTAAACATAGAGACCGATCACTGACGCATGCAGGCTGGGTGATGACAGACGGCCCTGCGCTGATTGACTCAAAGATACTTGTCTTCCTTTCATAAATGTTTGGTTGAAGTCAGGATGAGCCAATGTGTTTGGACACATCAACCAGTCACTGTGGACTGACCCAGAGTCTGCTCCCATTACACAGCTTCTCCAATCTGTCACTGCAAGTCAGTGTTACAGAGTCAAGCCTCGAAAATGTTAAAATAAGTGCTTTGAAATATAGAATTACATGTTGTTGTTTGTCTTCAGGACTACTAAAGAACTTGGAATGTATGGATATTTATGAAAAGCTACTTGGAAATTAAATTTGTATGTTCGTCTAAGAACCATTTCGATGAAATTCAATCCTGAAAGCGAATGATACTTGGGCTTAAACATTATTGTCCAACATCAACAATAAACCTAAAGCCAAACTCCCCTTATACTTAAATATCTATTACACATAGTTCAATCAAACAAAGCCACGGACCTGCTATCTCTTCCAGCTTGTCTTTCAGTTGACACCTCAGCATGCTGGTGATCCATAGCAGTGATAGCTTTCGGCCGCTTTGACATGGGGGGCCAAGATTGTTTTGTGTGCGTGGGTGTGAGGGCCAGGCGCTCATTGGCACTGGGAGGATTTATCACTGCATGCTGGGTATTGAGTTATACCCAAGCTCAGGTCTGTTAACCCCCTGTCTTCTCCTCTGGGTGCTTGATTCCTCTGAGTGGTATCGGCTATAAGAGCCTCTAACCCCTCTAGCTGATGTACAGTAACCCTCCCTTGTTGTAAAACATTGATTGCTCTGTAATAACAAGTACAGATTGTGTGCAGTCCCATGGTGTTTAAGCAGCAATGACCTATAGTTGTTTTTCTTAATGGAAAAGAAAAAGGATTGTGAGATTTTTGTGTGAGAACTGTGGTTGCATTTTTCACAGTCAGTCAAGTCAGGCTTATTTGTTTAGCTCAGTGTCTCACACACAATATCTTTCCTAGCTCTCCTCAGTTAACTCCTGTCAGGGAGGGGTAGTGTGGACCCAATAGCAGTGCGACTGGACAAAGAATATAGTGCAGCAGATTTATTTGAGAGTGGGACAAACAGCAAACAAACAGGCAGGATAAGACTCACAGTGGGAAACAGGCAGGGGATCAGGCAGACGGAAACCAGAGGAAGCGGAGGCTAAACGCGTGGTCGGGGACAGAAGGCTAAGGTGGCTAACCGAGGCAAAAGCAAGGTAGGAATCCGGTGGTAGGGGACAGAAGGCTGAGTCATTGACCGGGGCACAGGCAAGGCAGGGAATTCCAGACAGGCAGGGTCGGCAACGGGAAATCAGTCCACAGGAAATTGCTGGAAAGTCTAGCATGAATACAACGAACGATCTGGCAGCAAGTGTGTGACTGCAGGGTGTAGATGCAGCAGAGTGAGCAGGTGAGAGGGATGGTGCTGATGAGGTGGGTGTGGCAGACAGGTGCACTGCATGAGGCTGATTAGGTGAGTGAGGGAGAGTGTGGTGAGAGAGAGGGGGCTGGGCTGTGAGCTGGAAGTGGAACTGGGAGTGGCCGGAGTGAATTGAGAGAGAGTGACAGGCAGGTGAACAGAGTGAGCCAATTAGGTGAGTGAGACAGAGTGACAGGGAGTATGGAAGACAAACTGTTACACAGCCAAGGATCCGCTCTGAGAAAACAAGGATAAACTGCTCGAAGACCTAAACACATACAGAAAACGAGACAAACCTCAGGTATGGTTTCATTAAATGGATGCTGCTAAATTAACTTCTGCCAAGGGATGCAACATTCTTAAAATGATTTCAAAAGGTGACATTGTGTAAAAGACACTCTGTACAGGGTTTAGTGGAAACCAATGGCTTGATGGGTAGTTGTGGAATGCTTTACTAAAGTTTGATTTGTGGAGGAATGGATACTTATCTATCCCAACGGGATACTGCAGTGTTACAACAGTATCAACTGAAAAAGCACAACCATACTGTGACTTTAGATATACAGTATGGCTATGTGGTATGGTATGGTAAGTTGTTTCAGTGAACCTTCAAACATGAGTATTGAGAATAACCATACAGTTAATCTGAACACACAGGCCCAGTTTAAAGAGGTGTGTATACCACATGAATATAAAGATTAACAGAAAGACATTAATAAACCAAAGAAAATCACAGTTTTGGTTAGGATTTAAAAATGCAACAAGATTGTAAGGCTATTGAAACAGCAGATAACGACATAAGTGGTAATATATGCATTATGAGTGATTCATATCAGCAAAATTTAGGTTGCCAGGATTTGAAATGTCTTTTTTGATGGTGTTTTCACCTTCTGTTGGGTAATTATGCAGTTATAATTATTCCCAAGAATGTAATACTTGTTCTATTCTAATTCTTCAGTATAAAAGAAAGGCACTTTATTTGTAGAGTACTTTTCAACAACAAGGCCATTCAAAGTGCTTTACGTAAGACATTAAAGGCATTAAGACAGACAGGAGGCTATAAAAATAGGATTTAAAATGAGGAAAATTAGATCGAAGATAAAAGAAAGTTAAGGGAGAATTAGACCGTTTTAACAGGATAATTACAATTACTTTGTAAATAAACAGTCCCACATTTAATTTAATTAAAGGCAGCAACAGAAAAGTCTTGAGCCATGATTTAAAAAGAACTGATAGTTGGAGCAGACCTTATGTTTTCTAGATATGTGGTAAATAGAAATTGCCAGTTTATCTGAGAGGTCTGGACGGTTCATAACAGATCAGTGGATCAGACGAGTATTTTTGCTCTAAACCTGTCACTGCTTTATAAACCAACAGTAGTGTTTCAGAAATCGTTCTATTCATTCTTTGACTCAAACTTTAGGGCTCTGAACCGGCTGCAGCTGTCTGATTGACTCGACAGAGACCCGTAACACAATGTCAAGTCCTGCTGAGACAGTTTTCCCTGAATTGTTGATTTATACAGGCAGATTTTGTGATACAGTCAGTTGTTGAAATTTAAGTCTGAGTCCATGATTGACACAAAGATTCCCTTCCTGGTTTGTGGTCACTAGCATTGATTGGAGATGAGCACTGACTTTGGATTGTTCCAAAACCCCTCCAGATGTTTCCTCTTATTTGTAAGTGTCCTGCTGAAGGAAGGTAAATACCGACCAACAACAACCTGGTAACCCAAAAGCTGTTATAGCACATATATGGCATAATGATCTATGTAAATAATGTATTCATCAAAGGCATTAATAACATCTTGGTGCTAAAAATTAAAATCAGCCTCTTGACCTAAATCTGCATTGAAGCCCACATTGACATAGACAATTATAAGATATCATGAGAATATATGGAATATAACAATTAGAAAAAAACAACACTATGAAACATTGCTAAGGAAAGCAGAAATGTTTTCCTGGCTGGGCCGTCAAATAAGGTCTGACAGATAACGACAGAAAGGCCAATTTGATATAATTAATTACTTTACTTTCTGTTAAAATCATAGACATATATTACAAATGTTGTGATATCCTGCCTACTTAACAGACAAATAAAGAAACAGCCCTGTCCTTGGGTTTAAATAAAAAAAAAATGAATATATATTTTATTAAATGCTGAAACCATGATTAAGTTTGATGCAGCATAGGTGTAGAAGAGTGAAGCATCTCATCCTCGACTGACCTGCATTTGTCAGCAGAAGCCCGGAGCATTGTGGAAATACACCAGTGGAAGAATTAATTTGCATTCATTACGTTTCATGTCACTTCATGCATTTCCCACCAATATGCTACATCCCCACAAACAATGCTCATTGGCCGTGTAGTCGTCATTTAATTACCAACACCTGCCATTTGATTGCTTCCACCTGTTGCTGGCCTAATGAGATGGATGTACAGTGACACTATTGATTATGATAACACATTCACAGCGGCGGATTCTTCTCCATATTTATGGCATCCTCGCCATTTAGCTAACCTGTCTCTTCTGCTAGCTCTGACCCTGGAGTTAAGCCGTCGATATTTTCCTTTTCCACGTCCAATAAATGTGTCAGATATTTAGTGGCTGAAGGGCTGGATGTCCGTGACCCCTATGTGCTGTCATGAGCAGTGCCTGCAGCATCTCATTTGTCCCGTCTTATCCATTCAGAACACAGAGGCTGCACTCTGACATTACTTGTGTTTCAAGTGGGCCGAGCGAGGACAGCGTGTCTTTGAAAGTTAAATATGAAAGGTTTATTTCCATAACGCAGTGTTCCTCAATAATTGACACCAGGTGGTATTTAAATAATTCTCAGCAGATTAAAGAAAAGTTGCAGACAGTGATGCACAGCCTGCAATATCCAATTCTCTTTGCTCTGATAAAGCAGAATCTGTCTGCAAATCTAAACATTGACAGGACACGTAGTTCCCAGCTGAAAACAAGGCTGACAGGGCCCAACATACATCCTCCTTCCTTTGGTCTGCTGCCTGCCATGGACCAAGGCTTTGTTAAGTCACCTGTCAGATGAAATTACTCCAGTGTCAGTTGCCCGGTGAGGTGATGGCGGGGATCCTAGGCCATGCAGGCGCCGAGGCCCCACATGTACCCACAGGGTGCTGCGGGAACGTCGGTGGAGGGCTGGAGCGCAGAGACCCACGCTGTTAGGTCTTGCAGAGACACTTATACAGATCCACTCTCACACTCAAATTATGGCCATAATCCAGAATGACACTTTTAAAAGAACACACTGGCTTCATTAGTGTGCTGACAATGCAGCCCTATGGAGTGTTAATGGTGAGCTCTCATAGGCTTGGCAGTGTGGAAAAGAACTGTAATCAGTGTCTCACAGGTACTGCGGTTGCCAGGGATACTACACTAAAGAAAGCATACCAAAGGACTAATGGGGTCCTGTTGCGCAAGTTGGCTTGTGGAAGACGTTTGAGTTCCAACGTTCAGGTTTATGGAGTCTAGAGCTGGAAAAGAAATCAGAAACTTCACTAGTGACATTGTAAATTCTATACAGTTATACATAATACATATCTTTTAGTAACTTCAGTAACTGTAAAATAATGGTCAGTTAGTAAACTCCATTGCCGACTGTTTACTTGCATTGCCTAACTTCATTAATCAGCTCAAAACTTCTCCTTCATATTTATATTTATTTATTCCAGTTTTGACAGCCATCAACCCATAGAATAAAACCATGTTTCCTTGCAGCAGACAGTTGTAAAAAGCAAAGATAATCTAGAGAGGAAGAAGCTCTGAGACAGGCTCAGGAGAAAACACTTCAGAGGAAGCTTCAGAACCGGGGTTTAGCAGAACATCATATCAGGAAAATGAAAGAAACGGAACTGCTGAAAGAGAGACTGCAGGGCAAGAAAACTCACAAACTCTGGTCTCCAGGGTGAAAGTTCTGTGTCTTTCCTTCACAGACTTTGTCGCTCTTTATATTACTACAACTGACTTCCTCCTTTGACTCTGTGTATTTCTCAGCCTTTAATAAATGCAAATTTATCTTTGAAAATTCGTCATGTAAATGTTTTTAACACAAGATGGTAAGAATGAAGGCACCAAGGTCATCAAGATTTGAGCTGATAATGTGCATATTCTTGAATAAAAAATTGTTTCACTTAGTTCAATTTAAGCGGTAAGAGGCGATAAACGAGCTGCGTCCAGGCACAATAGAAAAGGAAATTAGTTGAGTGCAACTATTCATCCTACAAAAGTCTACAAGAAATGATTATTGGGTTATGAAATCCTAATAATTTAAGGGGCGGGATAACACACACCCATAAAATAGCTACTCTCTGCTGATTGCAACTCCTGAAAGAGTCTACAACAAAGGTTTTGTGAGTTATGAAAGCCACAGCAACATTACTTTTGAATTCAACGGTCTTGATATTGTATTGACCAAATTTGAAGTGGATCTATTTAAATTGTTAGGAGGGTCCCTAAAGTACAGCGCCCAAAAATGGGCTTAAATGACACATTCAATTCTAAATGACTAACTTCCTGTTGAGCTTTTCAAAAATTGTGATTCTCTCCAGCCTTTGGAGGTCAACGGTCATAGTCACCATAGCAGTCATAATGAGCCAAGAGGTGAAGGTGTAGAAGAGGTCAAACAGACTAGACAGTGGCCGTTTCTCAATACCAAGTATGGTCAAGTATGGACTTGCAAACTTGCAAGTTCAGACTTGGATAGTTCGACTCGGGAGTACAAACTCCCGAGGACGGGAGGACGCAGTACGGTCATTTTGCAATTGGAACAGCAGCGAACTTGATGACGTCACCAACGTCACGACGTCACCAACTCAGCTAGTCGGTCCCGTTATCTTCAGTCATATATATTGACAATAAAACGAAATATGATATAAAACACAACCCTGCCTTTTTTCGTTTTCATTTAGAAAATATAAAAATATTAATATGTATATGTTTTGTGTTACATCTGCAACCACAACCACAGAGACACCGGAGCCAGCGGCACATCTGGAGAGGCCTTGCCGAGATCAGGCTGCTGTCAGCGGGCTGCATGAGCACCACCGCCCGGTCTCCTCTCTGGTCTATATCTCATATCTCCGACAAACGTCGGCGCTTTTTCAAACAGGCTCTATCTTGATAAATTGACCGCATATTTTAAGTCTTAACAACTACATTCTCACTTAAAAAAATGTTAAAACTAAATTCCGTTACACAACAACAGCAGTATTTAGACAGTTATAACTGACAGTTGTGAGCCGTCTCCGCTACTGTCGGCTCTTGTTTGCTGGTGAAATGCATTCTGGGATACTTGGCTGTCCAAAGTCCACACAAGTCTACTCCGATGCATCCCCGATATAATGGGCGGAGCGAGGACACATCCGGGTATCTGGACCGTACTTGGCTGAATGCGAACTTGTGTATTGGAACAGTACTTGGGCCGCTAGATGACGTTTCACAAGTTCACGAGGACACAAGTACAGAGAAGTTCACATATTGAGAAACGGCCTATACCTCCTGCTGCTCAGGCGTCCATCATGCACTTCAACTGAAGGCCCGGACCTCTAGGCCTCAAACAGCTCCAGCTATCAGGCAGGTGAAATCTTTGGCCACATGTTGCTGGTGGATGTTGGCCAGACAAATCTAGGAGCGAGAAAAGTTACAGTCTAAAGTCTCTGCTCTTTCACGTTACGTAAGAGAGGGAGCAAAGAGTAAATGAGTGGACAAACCAGGTGTAGTTCTGGGTCAACACTAAGGTTAAACCCGTGCTGACAGATTTTTGTACAGTCAGACATATCTTGTATGTCAGACCAGATATCCATTTGAGAGTGGTATTTCCAAAGCTGTTATCATTTAGATATTATTTGACATGTGAATGTCAAGTAAACATAAGTGTGAGTAAAGATAATAATTTATATTTAAAAGACAAATAAAACTGATATGAATACATGAAACAATGTTTTCTGACACTTACATTTGTGCAGATTTTGGCATGAAAAGGCTTTGGAGTCTCTGTTGAAGGAACACTTTCGCAGAAGGACTCAATGGAAAAGGGATCATCCATAAAACGGTGTGTGTGTTATCAGAAGTTGTCGTCCTCTTTCAAACCGGCAGCATCCTGTGGCTTGCTTTCAATGTGTGAGGAGCCTCTGACTGAAACTTTCTTTCTGTTATTGCTCTCCTTTTTCTAATCGCATCGGCATGTTGAAGAAGCAGAAACATAAATCCACAAATTGAGAAAGGAGTATGGTGTGTGTATATGTGTGTGTTTTTGTGTGTGTGTTGTTACCTTATGGACACCATTCCCTTCAGTTTGGAGAGATGTGAGGACGGCAGCATCTTTCTGGCACACACACACACACACACACCTTAAGCTCTGTACCATAATTCATAATGAGAAAAGGATTAAATGGGATTTACGAGGAGGGCAGCGCTGTGTTTCCGTCCAAGGGTGTCTCTGAAAAATGCATCAACGCTCATTACATTGTGCTTAACGGGCTTGGAGGAAAATTTGTCCCCTTACCATTTTGGTCACGGCAAAATAAAGTGCTCATAATAGATACAAATGAAGTCACGAGTAAAGCTGGACACACAAACAAACACACACACACACACACACACACTGCCGGTGGCTGTGCTCTTGGACCATCATTCAATATCTCATCCACGATGTGACTAGAATTGGCCACAGATATGATTCACAAGAAATAAGCAATAAGTTATGATTAAAAGATGATGGAGAGCCTCATCCCCCAATTAGGACAGAGATTGTTTCCAGCACCTGAAAAATGACTGGCTGGAAGTCCTCATCCGCTGATGTTCCAGACATATGTGATCACTGTTCCCAGCCAAGGCCTGCACAGACTGAGGCCACGAGAGCCTGCTTTGCATCACTGTTAATGGCTCAAACTTTTATTGGAGAGGAAAACTTTTAATGATTAGAAAAAACAAACCAAAACAACCTTTATTTTACACTGGCAGCCTCATAAAGATGAACAGATTCCAGTGGCTTTAATTTGGTTTTTTTCAGCCTTATTCAGCATATAAAATGACTGAATTTCAAAATCCATTCAAAACAAGTACAATGAGGCTCAAAACGACTTGAAGTGGTCAATGATCCCATTGAACAGAACTATAATTATCTAGTTCTCCATCTGGTCGTGTGGCCTCCTGTGCCAGGAGTGGACCTCCTGCTGTCTGCTGTCTGAGCGCCGCCAAACACAGCTAAGCTTCTCAAATGAGGTCAAAGGAGCGGGCTTGGCTCAGCTTAAGATACAAGACTGGACATTGTGGTTTTCAGCGGTATCTGTGTTGGCCAAATATCTCTGGTCCCATAGCTAATGCTGTAATTTATCATAATTTGTTGTGCTTATTATTTTATCCAGCTGAGTTTCAAAAGCTGAGTTTCAAAATGTTTTACGAGTAACAATGAGCTTTCTGTGGACAACATGAATGCATGTGTGCAATCAGAAAGTTAAAGGTCTTGGAAAGTGCAAAAACAACGTTTCTTCAGTGGAAAATTGACATCTTTGTACGCAGTTGTATCCACAGATTTAGCGTAGCACTTTTATAGACAGTTGACATTAAACTTCATGAAGCAGAACCGCATGTATCACCTTTTTTATTCCATACCCCGTTCTGCCTTATCAAAACCTGGCCCCTACATTACCCACAATGCAACTTGAATGCCGACAGTGCAATCACATCTTTTATTTCATTTTTTATTAAGAGGTGCAAACATCAAGAATGAAAACTGACATTGATTGATTGATTCTTATTGTTTCCATTTCAGCTACCAATACATCCTTTTATTTAATCCATATTTGCATATTATAATTACATCATTTAGAATCAATTACATTGATTGTTGTTCATTGACTGTATTGTTGTTTTTAGAGCACAAACAATCAATCAGAGACAATATTTTATCCTACACATGCCAAAATCCTCCCATTTTATTCTGTGATATTTTTCTGCAAACAAATGAATAAATAATTGAACACATTATGTGACATTGATTTTTTAAAGGTTTCAGTATTCATGTATATAAATAAAAACAATCCTATTCATATGGATGAATAAATATGGATTACATAATAGGAAATTGGCTGCAATTGACACAAAAAACCCATATAAAACTAGAGCAGGAGAGAAATTCTGCTTCTGGTAGATGAGCTGCTTCACAGAAAACATGGGACTATTTAGTAAAATGATACACAAGATGAAACGGATTCCACCTAAATCAGTGACAGCGTTATCCATCTTGTTTGCACCCCTACATAATGCATAACAAAGAAAAGTGGTGTAATATCAAATGTTTAAATCAAATTCAGGCTGAAACAACCCAAATGATGTATGCTGCCTCAGCTAACATTATTCATAATGACCAATGTGTGTGTCTCTGTACTGCTGCCATCTAGGATCTACTAACCAAGATAAGTATGTAGATTTAAAACAGCCTAAATGGAAATAAATAAAACAAACAAATAAAATAAAGTTAGATTCACACTGTTATATGTATTTCATTTTTGTATACATTTACTGTACAATTACATGAAACCTTTTTTAAAGGACAGTTATTTTGCTTTGTCTTAAATAATTCTAGGTATTGCTTTTCATTGTGACAAAGATATTCCTTGCCTCATTGAAATCAAATCACGACACAGAACAAATGCAAATAGGTGTATTACATTTCAGTGTTGCCCAGCAGAGAGCACCTTGAACCTGCCAATACTAAATGCAAAGCACTTTCATTAGTTTCAATGAGGATCTACAAGGGAGCTATTTTTGACATGGACAGTGAGTCCAAATTTAAAAAACAATCAACCACAGCAATCAATCACAGCTTTGGGGCAGAACCATGGGCTGAGCATACTGCAGCTATATGCATGTATGAAATGAAAAACAAAATTCAACGTGAATTGAATTTCATTTTATTTCTTAGTTTAACATGAGAGACCTCTGCACAGTGGCGGATCTAGATAAATTGTTATGGGATGGACTGGGACAAAACACTTTCATATTCCAAAGAGAATGATCATCAGATCCAAGCATGAACACACACACACAGACCTGCATTTATTTGACAGGCTATTGTGTTTCGGTGAGACTATCGCACATTTACACACATTAAGCTTCTTGTTGAGGTCAGGCTTACAGTAAGACAAAATGACCTGTCAACACTGATGCCCGTAGCCATAGTAACTCTCTCCTTCCTACGTGCGCACAGTGAGGAGAAGGGGATCACTTCCAGAGGACCCACTGACTGAGTTTAGTCTGAGCAACAAGTCACTATAAGGCTGTTGAGAAAAGATTCAGGCCCCTTCCTCTGGCCCCTGATGTCTCCTGTTGTCTCATCCATTTTGGCACTTGTTGTTTTTTGGCAGATGAGCTGTTTAATGGAGGCACTGAGCCCATGCGATGGTGTCTGGCAATGAAATTTTGCTAATTTTGCACCAATTCCTGTGTCCGCTATGTCCTAGAGAACACACACACATTACACATGGTGTTGTTGTCAGTCATGTGTAGACCACACTATGTCAATTTCATGTAATTCAGATGATCTTGGTCATATACAGTGGGGGAAATAATTATTTGATCCCTTGCCGATTTTGTAAGTTTGCCCACTGACAAAGAAATGAACGATCTATAATTGTTATGGTAGGTTTATTTTATCATTGAGAGACAGAATATAAAAAAAAGAATCTATAAAATCACATCATATAAAAGTTATAAATCGATTTGCATTTGATTGAGTGAAATAAGTATTTGAGCCCCTACCAACCAGCAAGAATTCTGGCTCCCACAGACCGGTTAGATTAGTCCTTTCACTTTAAGAAAGTACTCTGAATCTCAACTTGTTACCTGTATGAAAGACATCTGTCTCAATTCATTACCTGTTTAAAAGACACCTGTCCACAGAATCAATCAATCAGATTCCAACTTCTCCACCATGGGCAAGACCAAAGAGCTGTCTAAGGACGTCAAGGAAATTATTGTAGACCTGCACAAGGCTGGAATGGGCTACAAGACCATCGGCAAGCAGCTTGGTGAGAAGGAGACAACTGTTGGTGCGATTATTCGGAAATGGAAGAAACACAAAATGACCATCAATCGCCCTCGGTCTTCCACGCAAGATCTGGCCTCGTGGGGTATCGATGATCATGAGAAAGGTGAGGGATCAGCCCAGAACTACACGGGAGGAACTTGTTAATGATCTCAAGACAGCTGGGACCACAGTCACCAAGAAAACCATTGGTAACACACTACGCCGTAATGGATTAAAATCCTGCAGCGTCCGCAAGGTTGCTCAAGAAGGCACATGTACAGGCCCGTCTGAAGTTTGCCAAAGAACACCTGAATGATTCAGAGAAGGCTTGGGAGAAGGTAATGTGGTTAGATGAGACCAAAATCGAGCTATTTGGCATCAACTCGACTCGCCGTGTTTGGAGGAAGAGAAATGCTGATTATAACCCCAAGGACACCATCCCCACCGTCAAGCATGGAGGTGGAAACATTACTTTGGGGTGTTTCTCTGCTAAGGGGACAGGACGACTTCACCGCATCAAGGGGAGGATGGACAGGGCCATGTACCGTGAAATCCTGGGCAACAACCTCCTTCCCTCAGCCAGGACACTGAAAATGGGTCGTGGATGGGTCTTCCAGCATGACAATGACCCAAAACATACGGCCAAGGCAACAAAGGAGTGGCTCAAGAAGAAGCACATTAAGGTCATGGAGTGGCCTAGCCAGTCTCCGGACCTTAATCCCATAGAAAATCTGTGGAGGGAGCTGAAGCTTAGAGTTGCCAAGCGACAGCCTCGAAACCTTCAGGATTTGGAGATGATCTGCAAAGAGGAGTGGACCAAAATCCCTCCTGAGATGTGCGCAAACCTGGTGACCAACTACAAGAAGCGTCTGACCTCTGTGCTTGCCAACAACGGTTTCTCCACCAAGTACTGAGTCATGTTTTGTTAGGGGATCAAATACTTATTTCACTCGATCAAATGCAAATCAATTTATAACTTTTATATTCTGTCTCTCAATGATAAAATAAACCTACCATAACAATTATAGATCGTTCATTTCTTTGTCAGTGGGCAAACTTACAAAATCAAGTGGATCAAATAATTATTTCCCCCACTGTAAGGCTGACTTTCTGTTGTCCGTTAGTTCAATACATGTAAAGTGTTTAGAGTTTATATCTTTGAAATGTATGACTAGCCATAACTTTTCCTAAGGACATTTTTGGAATTAGATGCATCTGGGGTGGCAAGGCATTTTGGAAGCACGGCAGACTCTGGAGTGCTCTAAAATTTCTATCTCTTTTTTAAGTCGTAAGAAATGTAATCATTTAAATTGTATTCTCAAGTTTCGAAATTTCATTTTTAGCACTGAAAAATATAGGTCCTGTTTTTAAACATCTGTTTGTTTAAATTTCAAGCAATAATAGAGTGAGAGTTCAGCTCATCGTATCCACAAACAGCCTGCAGCTTTTCCAACCCCGACATACTTCTCTGTTTGATGCTGTTTACAAGTAGTGCTGTAATATATTGATTCCATTTGGAAGATACATCTGCATCATGGACGCTGCTTGCATCAGAAGACAAAACCACCACGGCCTGCAAACTAAACCTCGACAATATCTCCACTGTTTAAATGATAAGCCTGTGGTGTCATGTTTCATTTATGTGTGGCTGCGAGCTCCGTCACTACGTGATGTAACTGTTCACATAAGTGTTATGCTGCCACGCTACAAACTGAGGTGTTTACCAACACACACAGGTTTGGACACAACTAGGCAGACAGACACACACACACACACTACAGCTCAGGGCAATCGCTCTCACTCTACATAAGAGTCAATGTTGTTCTTCACTCAGTCAGTCATTCAGTCAGCACTGTTCAAACAATCAGTCTCCCTGTCCAAACATGTTAATCCACCTACTTCATCCTTATTCCCATGGACACACACACACACACACACACACACACACACACACACACACACACACACACACACACACACACACACACACACACACACACACACACACACACACACACACACACACACACACACACAGGCGTGTCAGCAGCATTAGCCAGCCTCTTCAAACAAATAGTCCTTTTCTGCATATTCCAGTGAGGAGCCCATCAGACCAGAACACTGCTGGGACTCGACACGATGCAAGGGAATAATAAAAAAAAAATCCTCAAAGATTTTCTCATTGGAAATAAAAAATAAACAAGGCTGTCATGAGACTCTTGAGATGAGTGGTTTTGTTTTCTCGCGTTCCCTGAAAAGAAATGTAGTACTGGTATACAGAATCTTTTACATAAATTAATATTTGGCAAGTACTAGGAACAGATTAGTATTTATTTTTTAACTGTTTCCAACAGATGTGCTGATGCAGAGCTCACTGTTGCTAGATCCCCCCCCATGAGTCTTAGTGCAGACTGCTAACAGCTGCTGAGCTAATGCTGATGTTAGAGGATGCAGCCAGATATAAGTCATTAGAAATGGCTGTCAGGGAGGCCGTTATGAGCCACTGCTTGTCAAAGAGATGGCTTTCTTTTGACACTCCGTTTTGTGTGAATATTCAATACATTTTAGATGCATGTCATATTGACTGTTGGGGAATGTTATATGTAGCCAACTGTCCTTTAAGACAATCACTTTAAGAGATGAATGGGCTCAGTTATGTTTCACTTGTGAAGTATAGATTTCTATGTGCCTACCTATAGAGACAAAGTATTCAATGTTACATAAATAAATAAGACATTATGAAATAAATAATCACATGAATAATTTGTGTAATATTTATGAATTAAACCATCATTTGTGAAATCATTTTAATGATCATAAAAACGTATAATTCTTATTTTAGTTGTATAGGAGTTTATTGTTTATTTTGTCATTTTCAATCAAAATCCCCCTTTTTCAAAAGCTCGGTTCATTTCATAAAAACATTTTTGTCAGTTCATGCCACTTTTTACATCATTATGTTCATACATTATGTATTTAGCACGATGTTCATTGTACAACCTGTAAAAAAATGTGAATTATACTCTCAACTGAGCCCCTTTAAGCCTGTAGACACAATCTCTAGTTTCAAGTCTTCTTTAATACAGCATGATGTTCATTTAGTAAATCATCTATTAGATTCAAATAGACCATAAAGCAGGGTATGCTTTAGGGCGGGGCTACCTTGTGATTGACAGGTCTCTACCAGAGCCGTATGCACACTCTACACAACACGGCGGATGAAATCCAAGATGGTGACAGCTAAAATGCCGAACTTGAGTTTTAAACACGGCAGTCCAAAAGTGACACCCGATAACTAAGTCGACTTCTTATACATTTAGGGACTACAGATGAAAAATAGCCTCTTGGCTATAAAGCACATTTATAGAAATGTTTTATTAATGTGCACTGTCCCTACCAAATAAACCAATAAAATAAAAATGTAGAGTTTTTCTCAGCTACAGAGATATTTATACTTATTGTGCTGGGCTTGGCAGTTACTTGATACGTGGCCATTATTTGAATAGAATATTTTATGTGCAGATTTACAGAATATTGATAAAGCTTTACTGTGGACTTTGATGCTCTCTGTAATACTGCCGCTAAAGAGACACGCAGGATAAATTCATAAGGAGTAAGCTCTACAGGGACAACTGCTGCATATAACGCACATCTGTTGCTGCTGCTGGAGAGAAAACAGACGTCCATAAATGTATCAACAGATTCATGAATCATAGATCTCATGTGATTGCAATCCCAAACTCTTCCAGGCAACGCTGCACATTCCTTGAGTGGAGCTGAGCTGCTAAAGTGTCTTTGTTTATACTGATGCCTCTTTGTTTCAAAGCCCATCGTGGCGCTCAGCGGCGACCCGCCAGACGTCTTGAAAGGAAGAGCCACGGGCCCCTTGAGGGACTTCACCTCTCACATCCGTTTCCACAAAGCGACGTGTGTACATGTGTAGTGGCGCATGTATGCTTGTGTATGCATGTAGATATAAAGGTGTTTATTGGTGAATCACTTCCACACCACCAGGCGTTGGAGCGTTGGGATTTGCATGCGATGCTGACATTGAAACACCTCGCTGAACGGGAGACACACATTCCACAAGCAGCATGCACATCCGCGTGGAAGCGAGGGAATTGGAATCATTGTACAGGCGAGTATTTACAGTGGCAGACCGCGATCTCGGAGCTGGTGTTGTGGGTGGTGGCGCTTTGAGGCTACATTTCCTACCAGTGTGTGGGAGGGGCACAGGGCAAGGGATGGACTGAGGAGAGGAGGAAAAAAAAGAGCAAGTGAGTGATAGAAATTACACAGTCCTCTGGTTCCAAGTTTAACTGTGTGGGATTGCATCTTTTGTCTCCCTTGGTGCAAGAGAAAAAATAAAAAAAGCCACCATGGTCAGACATCATCTGCCCCCACGCTCCTCTAAAGCCAAGGCCTTTACACAGTCTGAAAGAAACTGAAAAAAATAAGTGCGGGAAACGAAATGGAATGATGAGTGAATGAGGGAGCCGAGGAGTGAAGGCAATATTTATCAACAGAGACCAGCGAGGATCCTTGCCGTGTGACCTTGACGGTATAAACTGAATTTGCTGTGGTCTGGTTTTTTTCTTTTCTTTTTGCAGTGCCTGCCACCTACAGTAAGATAATCATTAAAGTGACTTTGCAGAAGTCTGGCAGCTCTCCCTGACACATATATCAAGAACAGCAGCCTTATTAACATCAGACCAGGAGGAAACTTACCCTGCACAGTCTTCCATTGATCCTCTCAGGTGCAATTAAAAACTAATTGGTAAGGCTGTTTTGATGGCATATTTCAAATAAATGTGTAAAGCAGAAAATTATGAGGGAGTTAAAAAAAAAGTTGTGTTGTTCTTTAATGAGCTGTCAGTGTGTGTGTGTGTGTGTGTGTGTGTGTGTGTGTGTGTGTGTGTGTGTGTGTGTGTGTGGGGGGGGGGGGTATTGTGAAAGGCATGTCCATCATAAAGAGTAGCAGCCCTCCCTGGAGTAACATTGTTGTAACCTTACTGAAGCCGTGCTGCTTCTAAGCTCGGTGATGCAGACCATGACGTTCCACTGGCTGACGTGAGCTGAATACAAACCTTTGACCTTTCACCCTAAAACACCAAGATTTGTCACGTCTTTACTCACTCCTGCTACTTCAATTCTCTCTTAGGTGTGTTATAAACAGGCGTGTAATGGTTCACAGAAGTCGTGGTGTGGTTCAGCCGGGCTGAGGAGTCACAGTTCTGTACGTGTTCGGTACAGTGAAAAAAACAACCAAATGCATACGGATATGTTTCTTTCAATTATTATACACAGACACAATCCTGATGTTTGGGGCCGAGGTAACATTTTGCCCACAGGCAACTTTGGTAATCAATTTATCATCATGAAAATTACAAGAAGAATATTACACTGTACAAAAACTGAACCAACACTCCCCAAAATGCAGCAGGTCACAGTAGGCTAAACAACTGCTATGAAACTGAAAACAAAAATTTATAATAATAATCTGTGCATTAGGAGGAGTGTTTTGATTAGTTCCAGCTTGGCTATATTTAAACACTCAAAGTCGAACATTCATGTATTTCGTTCCTTTCCGAGCTCCTTTTGCATCTCAAGGCTACATTAAAAGGAACAGGAATGAGAAATGCCGGTTAAGGATAAGGCTCCGGTTTGCTTTTCCTCGTCCTGGTGATTTGAACATCTGGGTCTAGCTGACCAGGAACCTGCAGACATGTCTTCGGCGTATTCATTTGGGCCCGCCATAGACTGACAGACGTGCACGTCAACAAGGTTGTTGTGCTAACCTCAGCAGATGTTGCTTATGCTGTACAGCTAGATGTTTCCAGGTGGAACTAGTACTTCTGAGCTTGGGTTCTGCATTAGCATCAGCTAGTTTCAGCAGATGTGGTTCTCCCCTCTGCAGGGCAGCTGATAGTTTAGTTGACTTTTTCATGGAATTATTCAATTGTTTGTCAAATGCACTGCCACTCTGGCTGGTAGAATGATCAAATTCACCAATTTGGCTAGTGGAGGGTGCTAATATCCAACCCTGTTGTAGCCAACATGTTCTTACCTCAGCTTGGTCAGTGGCCCTAAGCTTCAAACTATGATGCTCTCAGTTTTGGACGTGTCTTTGGACGTGTCAGGGACAGCGTGTCAAGCTCATTACATACATATTGTCTCTTTTCAAAAAAATCTTTCAACGTAGGTTACATAGTTTATAGGTTGACTTATACTTGTATATTTACTGCAATTCTTACTTGTATTCAAGTACGTATGTTATGTAAAATAACCACGGTAGTTACGCAACTGGCTTTTGTAAAGTCCTATGACCAAATAAGTCAATGTTAAGTTCCACATGGTACACAAATACAAATATCTGTCTCCTGGTTGAAAGTCCTTTGACTAAAGTCTGTTTGACCCGTTGATGGGTTTACACTGAAGACGCGAGGAAGCACTGACCAAGCCGCAGTACTGTACATGTAGGAGTGAGACCGGGTTGTTGGAGATCAACGAGGGGGGTGTATCCAGCTTGCCGTTCAGCAGTGAAAATGTTAAAAGGGGTACGCTCTCAAAACATGACATAGTACAAAACGCACTACTAATAAATATGTCCTGTACGTAGAGTCGCAATCAACACTGCACACCTATGATCTTCAGCCATATAGCGTAAAGTCGATCTGATGATTGTCGATAACATCGAAGGACAGACGCATAGGCAGACAAACATAGACTCCTTCCATTTTAGTCGTTTGTTAGGTATCTACTAGTTAGCCAGGCATGCTAACTTCACAATACTGTATGTTTGTTTGATCTCCTCCTGAGACTTTGCTCTACACCCCAACAGTTTAAAAACCAGGTGGTTGAACAGTATAGCAACGATTTCATTGAAGGAATATTGTACAAAGGAGAGGAAGTATTTTCTCTGCTGGACATCAGTGAAGATGATCCAGCAGTACTTCAGAACTTATCTCTTTTTAAAAAGATGGGTAGAATATTTGCAACAAACACCATGTTTGAGCATAGGGAGGTTCATAAGTGTACTTGGTACCAGAACACCCTAGGCCAAAGGTCTATGATCGACTTTGTAGTTGTGTCATCAGACCTGCAGCCGTATGTCTTGGACACTCGAGTGAAGAGAGGAGCAGAGCTGTCAACTGATCACCACCTGGTGGTGAGTTGGATCAGGTGGCGGGGGAGGCTGCCGGACAGACCCGGTAAACCCAAACGTGTGGTGAGGGTGAACTGGGAACGTCTGGCTGAGGATCCTGTCCGCAAGGTCTTCAACTCCCACCTCCGGAATGATTTCTTGTGCATCCTGGTGGAGGCTGGGGACATGGAATGCGAGTGAGCCATGTTCAGATCCTCCATTGTGGAAGCTGCTGCTAGGAGCTGTGGTCGGAAGGCGATCGGTGCCTGCCGTGGCGGCAATCCGAGAACCCGCTGGTGGACACCAGCGGTGAAGGAGGCCGTCAAGCTGAAGAAGGAGGCCTTTCGGGCTTGGCTGGCCCAGGGGTCTCCTGAATCAGCAGGCAGGTACCGGTTGGCAGTTGCTGAAGCAAAAACCCGGGTGTGGGAGGAGTTTGGGGAGGCCATGGAGAAGGACTTTCGACTGGCCTCAAGGAAGTTCTAGCGGTTTGCTAGAACTTCCTGTGAGACGACTCTGAAAGGGGAAGCAGGGCTTTTCTCAGGCTGTGCTCAGCAAGGGGGGAGAACTGCAGACCCAGACTGGGGATATTGTCGAGCGGTGGAAAGAACACTTTAAGGAACTCCTGAACCCGACCAACACGTCCTCTGTGGAAGAGGCAGAGTCTGAAGACTCAGGGGAAGACTCGTCCATATGCCTGGCAGAGGTCGTTGAGGTAGTTAAAAAGCTCTTCAGCGGCAAGGCGCCAGGAGTGGATGAGATTCGACCGGAGATGTTAAAGGCTCTGGACATTGTTGGGCTGTCTCTTCACTGGCGCGTGGAAGTCGGGTACGGTGCATGTGGAGTGGCAGACCGGGGTGGTGGTTCCCATTTTCAAAAAGGGGGACCGGAGAGTGTGCTCCAATTATAGGGGTATCACACTGCTCAGCCTCCTTGGGAAAGTTTACTCCAGGGTGCTGGAAAGGAAGCTCCAGCCGATTGTCGAACCTCGGATTCAGGAGGAGCAATGCGGATTCCGTCCTGGCCGTGGAACAGTGGACCAGCTCTTTACCCTTGCAGGCCTGTTGGAGGGTGCATGGGAGTTTGCTCATCCAGTCTACATGTGTTTTGTGGACTTGGAGAAGGCCTTCGACCGTGTCCCTCGGGGAGTCCTGTGGGGGGTACTGCGGGAATATGGGGTACCTGGTTCGTTGCTACGAGCCATTCGGTCCTTGTATGACCAAAGTGAGAGCTGTGTCCGGATACTCGGCAAAAGTCGAGCTTGTTCCCAGTGCGTGTTGGCCTCCGCCAGGGCTGCCCCTTGTCACCAATCCTGTTTGTGATTTTCATGGACAGGATTTCAAGGCGCAGCCGGGGGAAGGAGAGTTTCCAGTTTGGGGACCTCAGCATCGCATCCCTGCTTTTTGCAGATGATGTGGTTCTGTTGGCTTCTTCAGAACGTGACCTTCAGCACGCACTGGGGCGGTTCACAGCCGAGTGTGAAGCGGTCGGGATGAGAGTCAGTACCTCCAAGTCTGAGGCCATGGTTCTCTTCCGGAAAACGGTGGATTGCACCCTCTGGGTTGGGAGTGAGTCACTGCCCCAAGCGAGGGAGTTCAAGGATCGGGATCTTATTCACGAGTAAGGGTAAAATGGAACGGGAGATGGACAGGCGGTTCAGTGCAGCATCAGCAGTGATGCGGGCGTTGTACCGGACCATTGTGGTGAAGAAGGAGCTGAGCCATAAGGCAAAGCTCTCAATTTACCAGTCCACCTACCTTCCAACCCTCACCTATGGTCATGAGCTTTGGGTAGTGACCGAAAGAATGAGATCGCGAATACAAGCAGCCAAAATGAGCTTCCTTCGTAGGGTGGCTGGGCTCAGCCTTAGAGATAGGGTGAGAAGCTCAGACATCCGGAGGGAGCTCGGAGTAGAGCCGCTGCTCCTTCGCGTCGAAAGGGGCCAGCTGAGGTGGTTCGGGCATCTGATCAGGATGCCCCCTGGACGCCTCCCTTTAGAGGTTTTCCAGGCACGTCCAACTGGTAAGAGGCCCCGGGGTAGAGCCAGAACACGCTGGAGAGATTATATATCTCGTCTGTCCTGGGAGTTCCCCAGGAGGAGCTGGAATGTGTTGCTGGGGAGAAGGACGTCTGGAGGACCCTCCTTGGCTTGCTGCCCCCGAGACCCAGCCCCGGATAAGCGGAGGAAAGTGGATGGATGGGTGGATGTAAAAACAGTATTTAATTCATCCTTATGCCTCCAATAAATTAAGAACATTTCATTTTCGTATTGAACAGGCTCTTCATCTCCTCACTTTTCCTGTCATTTGGCTGGAACACTTATTCCAGATCATAGCACACAAAATGTTTGCATGCAGTGTTTTCACTCACTACGAGGAGGGCGAATCTAAACTGAGTGCCGTTGGCTCCTACATAACGTAGGAGTCGCTGAGGTTTTGAGTTACATTTAAATTTAAATTTGTTAACAGATAGTTGCTTCTCTGTTTTACAATCCACTCCCTGCTCCGCTTTGTCAGAGACGTAAAGAAGTTCATTCTTCCCTCTCACTATTTATTTTGATTTAGAATCATTTTGTCAGCTTTTCATTAGTTGATCTAGGTGAAAGAACTCCCTTTCTGCTGTTGCTTCACAGTAAAAGCCTTACAGTGGGGCCTCCTTGCCTCATACCTATTGCTACATTTCATTGGATTTCTTGCAATGTGTTAGCACTCAAATTACTGGATATAGTAAATTACTTAAGGTGCAGGGTTTACACCTTCTGATTATTACTCTTTGGACTTTCTTTTAATATTTGCCTTTGGGCCTCTAGTGACACTTCGACCAAAGAACACTTTTGCCCTTTTAAGGTATTTTCAAGACACCGAGCAATTGAATATCCACTATTTTATAACAAGTGGGTGAAAATAAATAAAATGTGATACTTGTATTGTGGCTATTGTGAATGCTTTTTAAAATCTCAAATATAATCCTTTATCCCCGTAAAACCTTTTGATCCCTCTGTCTCTAAGATTTGTCATAAATAATCTTTATTATGAAAGTTTGCCTTCGTTAAATACATCAAATCCTTTATCAACCCAGTTAAATTTTTTATTTCTCTGCAATATTTATTACTATCAGTTAGGTCTGTAAAATAATGTGGTCACACTTTGCTGGTGAGCATGATGTGAGGCTGTGTGAGCTCTGACATATCGGTGTGAATATTAATGTAAATGTGCTCTGAATATGATTAAAGTATTTGCAGATAGCTCTGCTGGCCTTCGTTTGTGTCGTTGATTAACTATTTAAATTCTTGGTGATTATTGTCAGTGAGTAGGATGATGTTTTATTCAACTCGACAGGACATAATTATGTCTTAAACATCGGTTGTAACATTTATTCAATACTGTACACTCATTTCATTATCTGACTTACTCTCCATGCTTTAGCCGTGAGCGTTGGTAATACATTTGTTAGCCGTCAGGTTCTTGTTTGGATTACACTCAGTCCTTTTGATTTACACAAAGTACAGATGTTAGTCAGAAACAAATGCACGGAAATCTATAAAAACTAATTTTGTGGGTTCTTATGAATTCTTGCAAACCCCTGCAGAACATTCGGGCGGAGAATAAAATGTCCGCACTGAGAAATTAATGTTTGACCAAAGAAAGGATTTCATAAAAATATTACTGTCTTTCTGCATTATAATCAGCCATGTGCTGACAATCCGCGTTTTTTGGACAAATGTGTTTTCGGAATGATGTGCCTTCGGAGCAGTGGGCTGTCCTCTTCTCAACACCCAATAATGCACGACAAACACCACGACGACTACCTCAACAACCAGATAAAGAACAATATATGGCTTGAGATCTCCCGGAAGCTCGGATACAATGATAATGGTTATTTAGCTGATATGCATTTGAACTTGAAATGTTGGTCAAGGAACGGGGCTAGCCACCATAATAATGTATTTAATGTAGATAGCACCCTTAAAATACAGTTAATGTTAGCCACTTTGACATTCTCTGTGTTGATTGGTTTTGTTTTGTGTAGTGGACAAAGGGACTCATTTGGAGGAAACTCATTGGGTACTGATATGCATAGTTTTGCATGCAAATTTACCCGTACTGGATATTTGCATCGCACTGGTGAGAAACAGCTTTTAATTAAGTTATCTAAGGTCAGAGGTTCTCAACCTGGTTTCAGGACCAACAAAGGGATTGCAAAAAAAATAAAGATTTCGAATTTGATGCTTTTTAAAAAAACATTTCATAAAACATGATGTTTTACATTACACAACATCCCACATAACACACTGACAGTTCACAAAACACAACAAAATTTCAGGAACACAACGATATTTTACAATACAAAAAGACATTTCCCTAACACAATGGCATTTCTTTTTTTTGCAATTAGACATAGTCAAGTCACCCTCAGCTCAGAATTAAACTTCTGTGTGTCTCTGTGTCCTTTTGGTGGAGGTTCTTTTTTCCTAGAAATACATAATGCTGTGACTCACAGTTGCACACAGTTGATGTCAGCTGTTACTAATGGAACATAATTCCTACAATACCGCAGATTTAAATTGTTTGAGTGAGCAGGGTTGTAGTGTAGCTGTAGAATGGAGTTTAAAAGTTGTTTTTTTTAATAGACCGTATATAATCTGAACGTGTTTAACCATCATTTGAGGGACAGGGTTTACATTTTCTGTTGAAGTATCTGATATTAAACCACTGAGTGCTGTAGAGTCAAGATCCAAATAGATGTCTAAAATGTAAAGTCTACTGGATTTCAACCTTTGTTATTACAAAACACATTACTACTGGATCAGATTATGAGTTTACATATTAGCACACACACACACACACACACACACACACACACACACACACACACACACACACACACACACACACACACACACACACACACACACACACACATGCCAACAGATGGCCCACGTATTGCCTGAACTACAGTGTAAATAAAATATCTGGATTTTACTGTACAATCACTATCTACCCTTACCCCATCACTGATGCAAATCTGTCCCTGCAAAGTCATTTACATTATTCAGTAACAGATGGCTCAAAAACCCTCTGTTACGTTACCTACATTCACTAGCTTTTTTTGCATCACTTTCTGAATCTTAAGAGGCTGTCCTTACATATCATGACTTATTATTTCTTGATGTTGAACTTTGCTAATCCTTCACAAATAAAGTCACTTGCTTTGGAACTGATAAGCTTACATAATTCATCATTATTTCAGTTTAAGATTTAGACATTTTAATAACGGTGAAGTGTCATTTTGCGGCATTACTTGCTTGATAAAATCCCACACAGTGTATAATGTGGTGAGAGACCACCAGATCCATCCCCACCTTTTTTTTCTAGAGGTTGAAGAGTTCATCAGGAGCCAATGAGAAAATAACCAAACCCTGCTTTTTTTGTAAATCAAGCCCCCAATGCGTCAGTCTTGTGCTCGTCCAGGACTGTCTGAAGAGATTGGCCAGAGTTTGGACATGAGACAGCCATCAGCTATGGGGAGGCAATAAGAAGTGCTGACTAATGCCAAGCAACAATGATCCCGGACGAGGTTATGCCAATAATTTTGAGAGACATAAGTCTAGGCAAGGACAAAAGACCTCTGTGGGCCTTGCAGCTAGATACTGTATCTGTGGTGATTACAGATGGTTACTCTTTCACTCAGACTCTCTCTCTCTCTCTCTCTCTCTCTCTCTCTTTTAATACTCTTCATTTTGCCCTTCCTATTTTTAAATGTTCTCATTTTCTCTGTGCTTTACATTTCCTCACAGTGTCTCTTCTCTCTCTCTCTCTCTCTCTCTCTCTCTCTCTCTCTCTCTCTCTCTCTCTATTGTTGGCCCCTGGACAGCTAACATCATCAACATCCAATAAAAGATAATTTCTATCATATAAAGGTCCAGATGAGCACGCAAGGTTCAGCACGCTCCTTTTTACAGCCTGATTAAATTGAATCTCTGACAGCTACAGACCACTGGCGCCGGGAATTGTGGGGACAAAGAGGCTTTTTGTTCCCCCACGTTCAGGTGTTATGGTTAGAAAGTGGTAACATCTATGACAGGTATTATGTCATATAACGTTGGATATAATGTCTAATGCCTATTGTTGAATTATTCTCCCTTGGACATCTGCTGACGCACGTGTTTCAATTCATACTACGCTTGAGGGTCCTCGTCCGTCTGGCGATCCACACATGCACGTTTCCTGATCCACACTCCATTGCAGTTGCTAGTTGTAATGCATCATGATGTTATTTGCCAGTTCAACACCATTTAGCTGTCCTTATATTACATTATATGTAGGCAACAGCCAAACTACACGTACTCTCTCTCTCTCGCTTCAAAACAAGCATCCATTTTGTTATCTACTTCTTCCTCTTGGACAACCAGCTAGAGATGCATACGCCACCAGCTGGAATGGAAAGTGGAGCGAAACTGAAGCATTCCCAGTCAGCGTGCATGCTATGGGTACAGTTCAAAACACAAATTTAATGCTGCACCAGGGTGGGTAGATGAGAAAATGTACGTCACGCGATCCACAGAGCACGCTCGTGGAGATGCAAAAAGTATGAATTGGCCAGCTAACATATCTGGCCTTAATCCAATCATAATCAACCACTGTTGAGCCCAATTCAAATTGAATCAAAGTGATCAATCGGGCCGCCACAGTTTAATAATGAACCCAAAATACTTTTGGGGAGCAAACGTTGTTTACTAGAGCACAACATTCTTCTTAGACCCAGCCTCCTCATTTTGCATTTCAGGTGCACCACATTGATGTAATTAACCTTAAAATGTATATATTTTTTTCTTTTGGGGGTCCCTTAGGGTCCCAGGTCCACCCACTGTAGTTTCACGGGATCCTGTAGGAAACACTGTATTTCATCATCCTAAGATAACCCCCCCTCCCCCCTTTATTTAACCATGACAACAACAAACAGGCCAACATAGTAAGTTGTCTTTTATCACCAGTATAGGTAAAACCTACCGATAAACTCCATCATGAAGCCATTCTACATGATGGGAAGACTAGAGGGGCAGAGCTGTAAAAATAAAAGTAAAAAAGCAGTCTATTTATTGTTTGATTTTTGAAGTACCCGTCTCGAAACACATTGATTGTACACAGTGATAGAAAAAGTGAAACAATTGATTTTCTGTGTTTTTGTGGAAGGACAGGTGATTTGATTTTACATGAAATTGAAGCAAATTAATTGTCAAACATTTTTTCACACTGCTCATTCAACGGACAATTACTTTGAGAATGAATGAATTGTCTTTAATTTATTTGATAATAAACCAAATCAATTTAAGATCAGAAGTTTTTGTCAGACAAAACAAGTTATTTGACCTTTCACCATTGATTTGGGGAAATTGTGAATATTCTTCCAGCATACGTAACAGAGCATTACTGTTGGTGGCATGAAATGTGTTAAAATGATGTGCCGCCACCACGGAAACAATTTAACGTGACGTTTAGGCAATACAACTAAAATGTTAGGTTAAACAATTTTAGAGTTAGATTGGGACAACAAAACTACATTGTTAGGTTTAACAAGTATAACGTTAGATTGAGGAAATAGTTCATGTTTTAGGTTTAGGCAACAAATCTTTGTTGTTAGTTTAAACAAGCTAAAACGTTTGTTTAAAGGAACAAAACTGCAATGTTAGGTTAAACAAGTTAAAAGGTAAAAGGTAAATTTAGACAACAAAACTTTGTTGATAGGTTAAACAAGTTTAATGTAAGATTGAGGCAACAAAACTATGTTGTTAAGTTAAACAAATTTAACTTTAAACTAAAGCAACACAACTAGGTTCTTAGGTTAAACTACTTTAATGTAAGATTAAAGCAACAAAACTATGTGCATCGATGAAGTGTTCATTTATCATTTTCTGTGACATCAGGCTAGTTATGAGGGTATAAATGTTCTCATCTCAGCAAGAAAATCAAAAGTATTTCACAACATCTGCTCCTAACCACTACTGACATATTGTACATTACATATGCTTTATATTTAACAGCCAAACACCCTTTACTCCATTTTATTTTTAAGATCTCTCATCTCATGCCATTTTTAACAATCCAATACTAGGTACCTATACGGCAACCAACCCCAATTCCTGACACAATTACCCCCTTGGACCCTGCACGTCTCTCGTCCCGTCTTCAGGATTGTGTGAACCCTTCAGGCCAGACAGCATCAATAAGTGCCTGTCAGGCCTTGGAGGAGCCCCATTCCGAGACAGCAGTGGCAAGATGAAAGACAAATGAAGAATAATTGACTCACAGCTCTCGGCCAAAGGGATTAGTGTGACTGAACTCGTGGGATCTCTTCCACTTTCTCCCTCTCCATCTCTGTCTGTCCTGCCCTCTCCCCATCCGTCCCCCTGTCTCATTGGCTGTTCTGTTTCTTATGGCACCACGAGCACCAACCCAGAACCACACTGTCCATTAAAACCTAACAGAAAGTAAAAAAGTTATTAAAGACATCAATAAACGTCATTAGAATCCGGGGGGGAAGTAAGTGACCTCATTTGAAATGGCAACTTAGAGTTTGCCCAGGGACTGAACTGTGCCTCTGCTAAGACTCAATCTGTTTTTTGTTCTCCTCTCATCTTCAGAGGCATCACACACACTTCAAAAACTGATGCAGGCAAAATGAAAAAGGACATATTTGACACAAACAAATATAATTCAAGGTACTTGAAGTTTCTCTTGTACACACATTGTTATGCAGAACACCGTGATACTTTTGTCTGTGTTTGAAGCAGCTCATTATTTTCAAGGGTTTATAGAATCCAGCAGTCTCACCAGTCAGTCAGATCAATGATGCGTCTATTATTCACAGTATCTGCTGTGTCATATTAAGATGTTTTTGTTCTGTCGTGGAAAGACTTTGTAAGAAGAAGAGGTAACTGTGATAGTAAGCATTACCCGAGAAGACTGAACTTTTTAAGACCCTGATGAGTTAGTATTTCTTCTTGCAGCCCAGCAGTCTGCCTTGAGGGTAATTGGGGAAGAAGTAAAAAGATAGAATGAACATGGGAAATGTTATGGATTATATTTCTGGAATTCGAATTTGTGTCCCACAACATTTCTTGTAATGATTACACTTGTCAATTATGTTGTATGTGTGCACTTACCATACCAGCATTAACCTGTTAGTGTGGCTGTGGCGTAGTGGAGAGCAAGGTAGTTCTCCAATCAGAGGGTCGGTGGTTCGATACCCAGTCGATGTGTCCTTGGGCAAGACACTTAACCCCAAGTTGCTCCTGAAGGCTTGCCATCGGTGTGGACTGGATGTGAATGAATGTTAGTTAGAGTCTGATGGTGGCACCTTGCATGGTAGCCTGTCATCAGTGTGTGAATGGGTGAATGATATGTAATATACTACTGACTGTAAGTCGCTTTGGATAAAAGCGTCTGCTAAATGACTGTAATGTAATATAATATATATATATATATATATGATATATATATATATGAAATATTTGAACTGAATCAAATCAAATTGAATTGAGAAGGAGAGAGAGAAATGTAAAGAATTTAGGGCAGGAAGTATTTCAAGTACGACTGTCCCCTTCGTTCTTACCAGAGAGCTGTGCGGAAGATTTGGGTCGTCCGCAAACATCACATCACTAGTTTACAGGGATATGATGGTGAATCAGATTATCACACGTCCTGCTTTGTTTAGGGATGTTGCCTCTGTCACTTGGAGTTAGCATCTTCTCCTGAGCACTGCCAAAATTCTGCTCAAGGAATGCTTCCCAAAAGGTGGAGAACAAGGCCTCTCATGTAATACTGAAGCATCTGTCTATGATGATGATGATGATGATGATGATGATGATGATGATGATGATGTTGTCCTTGGTGCAATTTTCTCCACCAAATTTGCAATTACCGATTAACAATCAACACAAAGTTGACCTTGGGTGTGTTTGTGCTCTTCCTGCCTCTTGATGCTCATCCTGATCTTTTCTTTAACAGATTGTAACGCTCCACCACCTTAAAAACTCCACCTCCCTCATCACTATGGCACCCTATTCCCATCCATCTCCCCATGCACTGGTCTATTGAGCCATGGTTCACCCACCCATCTTACTAAACTCATCCATCTAAGTACAAACCATTGTGGATCTGATCTCCCCTTGCTCCCACTACCATAGACCTTGAACATCCAGTCCTATCTCCTGGAACCATGTTGGCAATCTGCACTCCAGACAGGATGGGAAAAGCGGTGAGGAGCTGCTGCCTGTCCTGGGCGACATGGATCAGTGCAAGGGGCGTGGACGAGTGAGTAAAATGAGCATTGATTGCCAGTAGGCAACACACAGCCAAGGGGGCGGGGGGGATTAATGTATGTGTGTGTGAGAAATACTACAATGTTTTTGACTTCTGTATACGTCTATGTGTGAGAGGACCTGGTTAGTAACATGGAATTAATTGAATGCATACAAAAATTCTCACTCTCACTCTCGCTTCACATGTTCAAATTTCGTAAAAAAAAAAATGAAATAGGTGAGTAGCACTTAAAACACTGACGCTGTTTTTTCAATAAGTGCATTCAGGACCTGACAATACATCCCATAGCCCTTAAGTCTTCCTCCACTTTGCCATATCTCATTATTCCTTTTTCTTCTGCTGATCCAGAGAACATCACTTACACTTAAAGATTTTGAAACAAAAGCAAGGCGGATAACCTCCAAACTGTGCGGGAGATCAGACACTCAGCAGCTGTTTAATAGCAACAACTTAAGCTTAAATATGAAAACACTTGATTCATTTTTATTTTTTCACTGACATAAGCATGGAAAAAGATTGTTAAAGCAACAGAACAGAAGAAGTCGAGCCAAACGCAAAGCAATGCCCAGAGGAAACATTAATATAAATTAATTTGTAAAAATCTTATATGTGTGTCTGATTTCCTTTTTACTCTGAAGTGCATATTACTGTATGTCAATTACATTACATTACATTACAGTCATTTAGCAGACGTTTTTATCCAAAGCGACTTACAGTCAGTAGTATATTACATATCATTCACCCATTCACACACTGATGACAGGCTACCATGCAAGGTGCCACCATCAGACTCTAACTAACATTCATTCACATCCAGTCCACACCGATGGCAAGCCTTCAGGAGCAACTTGGGGTTAAGTGTCTTGCCCAAGGACACATCGACTGCTGAAGCCGGGTATCGAACCACCGACCCTCTGATTGGAGAACTACCTTGCTTTCCACTACGCCACAGCCGCTCCAATTCCCCCTTTATTTAGTAATTTAAAGTTTTCACAAGATGAGTTCTCTCTTTATAATGTTTTCTCTAAGCTGTAATCTTTTTTGTATCATTTTGTGTAATGAAAGAGATATCCAGTCATTTTAAGATGCTGCGTGATGGATAAACCCCAGCGGCTTGTACCGAGAGACGGCCAATTTAACATCTGATGTACAGCAGTGATGAGTGCCAAAACTGTTCCACTGAGGGGTTGGGGGATTGGGGGGGGGGGGGCATTGATAGCACGGCACCAGCAGTTTTAAAGACACTACAGGCCCATCAATTTTTTACTGTCATCGCTGGCAATTAAAATAAAAAGTGGATTTAGACAACCACTTATTGATTGTGAAGGGAGCATTGAAGGCAACATGGGACTTTTTGTCCTGTATCATTTTGTTAAATGTATCCTGTTTATGAAGATAGTAAGGGATTAACACATTGTTAACCCTATACCAATTAGATTTAGATAGATAGATATTCCTTTATTGATCCCCATGGGGGAAATTCGGGTGTTGCAGCAGCTCAAGTACAGAGTAAACAGATTAAGATAATAAATAAAAGATATTATACAATAAAATAAAATAGAACTATAAGACAGCAGTATAATGCAGCAAAAACATTAAGGTGTTGAGGTCCACTAGGTGATTGGGTACATTACCCATTCAAATCTTGGAAACATGAAATAGCTATTACTTAATAAGTGCTAACAATAATTCTGATTCATGAAGTGTCGTCCAAGTGTTCTTTCCAGCCGAAACACCACTGTCTCTTCTGAAAACGCTCAGCTGGGAGTGCCTGAGAGGGCTCCGAGGCACAGCATTTTTTCCGCTGAGACGGTTTGTTTGCATCTGGTTGCTATGCGGAATATAAGCGGAAGTAAAAATGTTGGCACAATGTAGAGTACTTGCTCCGGATGAAGCATGAGCGAGAGAGGACGGACCTGCTGGTCAATGTGGCTAATGAGGTTTTGTGGGCGAGGAAACATCTCGGCAAATTCCCTTTGGTTTTTTTTTAGAGTTGCATCAACTTTATTATCCAATATTCAAATATTGCTGAATTCTGATGGTGTTGATAAAGTATGTGAAATCAACAGGGCGACGCCCACTTAAAATATGAAATCACCAATTTTTTTTTATCTTTAGCAGAAAATGGTATGTTCGTGTGCTTGCCACCCCATCGCTTATAGTAAGAAACTACTAGCTGTTAGCATGAATTTAATAGCTAACCATAAAATTTACTTTTTATTAACCTTAAACTTTATACTTTGTCGGGGTTTAGCACAATTGTCCTACAAGAAATATACTGTTTGGCAAATGATTTACTGAATATTGACTATCATTAACAGTTAGTTAACATTAGGCCACAGAGATTACATAATACATTATTAAAGATGTCTGACGTACAGTTCTCCCAGATCAACACTGTCTAATGAGTGTGACGTGACATTATCTGAATAGAAAATTAACTCACTGTTAATGACTTACTCACTTCAATAACAATACTGTTACAGAGCAGAACACAGTGGTAGTATTTGCATAACTAATGTTAATGTACGTGTATGAACTTAATCAACATTGAGATGATTCAAAGTAACTGTCACTAATATTCAGAGAATTCCCTGCCCAGACAAGAAATAACACATAACAACTGAAGACCATTACGAGTCCCCAACACAAGGTGTTCCAAGATGGCACAATATATGTAAAACTTTGATTTGATGTTGAATTATTTTTCTCCTTTTCCATGTTGAAAGATTTGTAGCTTAATTTAAATGCTAATTTGGGATATTTTGCTCAGTAATGTGACAGCAGACTAGTTTCAGTAAACTAATTATTCAAATGAGACACACTCCTCATCCAGCTTTGAGTCACTGGAGAAAAGGTGGGTCAATTTGACTTCACAGTCATTACACAGAGGTCCTAGAATCCTGGAGGAACAATGTTTGTAGTCTGGTCCCTCAGCCAAAGAGCCTTTTTCCCCTTTTTTCTATCTTTTGAATTAGAAGACATTTCTGCAAAATTAGATATATTATGTTCCTACATACATAATAACTATGAATGCTTTGAAATGACAATACAGCAATTCAGCTATGGTAAAATAGTAGTAACTCCACTACAGTACTTTGACTCTTGAGAACTATCCTCCATTTGCCCTTTTTGGGCTTTTATTATTCTGATCAGTCATGCTGTGTATCAGTGCTGCTGTCGTGAAACATTCTGAGCACATCAACCATGGAGCATGAATACTTTATAAAGGCGATAAAGCATGCGTTTATGGCCGCTGAAATGATGGCGAGTCATTCCCCGTGCAGCCCCTCTGTTAAATTTCTTATAATTATCACCATGTCGACAAAATTGTGCTTTATAATAGATGAAGAGTGATCGTGGAGCTGTGGTGTTTTTATTGAATTTTTAAATGTTGCTGAGCGTAGTGTCATGTGGAGGGAGGAAGAGAGGGAAAACTGGTCAGATGTTTGTGGGCAGCATGCGGATCACAGCGAGTGAAGGGAGCTGCTGTGCTTTGGCTGTCAGCATACACACACGTTAGACAGACAGTTTAGGAAAATATTGATGCAGACACACACACATGCACACTTGAATTTGAGGTAAAAATTCCTCAGTTCAAGTGCTTTATAGACAAGGTAAATGCATTTACTACTCATACTTAAAATTATTTATATTGATATATAAATGTAAATTGTCGACATCTTATGATGCTCACTAGTTTGTTGGTTTCTTAAGGAATTGAAAATATAAATCAGAGAAGTATTTACTTAAGAAAATGTGTTTAATTGCTGTGTGCATTGATTGATTGGCGTGATTTTTGATTGACTTTATAACTTATATGAAAACTTTTTCAGTGTAAGTGAACACCCTAAAAATAATTCATAAAAATTCCATGCCATCATTATGAGCTTATTTACACTTGAAAGGTGTTTGTAATGTACACAGGTTCTGAGTTGTGAATACAATGTAAGAGAGCGGGCTTCCATAGACTTTCATGCAGACTCATAACAATTCATAAACTGTTCATATCATAATGAGCTTCTGTACTGTGTACTGTGTATATTAAACCCAGTGGTTTAATATATATATAAGCAGTTCGAACGGCATACATTAACTTAGATAGATAGAATGGATGTCACTGGAGATTGTTAAAATGATTCAAGCATAAACATTGTCAATCAAAAAAGTCACACATGATACACACGATTCATCAGTCGCCTTAGTAGCATTAAAACTGTAGAAAAATACAAATCACAGGTGTTATATTTACTCTTCTTTTCAAGAATAGCTCGTTAAACTTGCAAATGTCCTGAAGTCGCAAGGACCAGCAGAAACTTATGGTAAAATGGTAAATGGACTGTACTTGTATAGCGCTTTTCTAGTCTTCCGAACACTCAAAGCGCTTTTACATTACTAATCATTCACCCATTCACACCCATTCATACACTGATGACAGGAGCTACCATGCAAGGTGCCACCTGACCATCAGGACCCTAACTAACATTCATACACATACATACACCGCAGGAACAGCCTGCGGGAGCAATTTGGGGTTAAGTGTCTTGCCCAAGGACACATCGACATGGACTGCCAGAGCCAGGGATCGAACCGCCGATCCTCTGATTGGGGGACGACCCTCTCCACTGAGCCACAGCCGCCCACTTATGCATTCCCTGTTGCAGGTGTGCGGCCACATCTATTTAGAATAGTAAACAAACATGATTATACGGCTCTTCTGTGTTTCACCGAGATAATCATGGTGAGCACAGAGCAACGTTTGCTTTATGAAAGTCTCAATATAAATGTTGCCGCTCAGTAAACACATAAAATGTGAAACAGCTTACACTAATGTCATTTGTTAAAGAGACTTAGTGTAGGGGATTAAATGAGTCTGAAATGCACTTATACACATAATTGATATGGTTTAATCAGACTACATCATATATCTTTATTCACAATTCCAATTCACTTCTGGAGGTTCTTTACCCATCAGATATATTCAAGGTTAGCTTCAACTAATGCATACTAAAAAGGACATATTATGATGCTAACATTGAGTCCTGTTGAAAACATACTTGAGGTGAGGACAGCCTGACCCCTACCTCTATTATCATATGTTCTATAGAATGGAGAGTTCATTAAGCTGTCATGGCTGTACCATCAGTGCTCTCTCTGGTTAATAAGGTAAACAGGACAGAAGAAATACCTTTGTGAAAAACAAATTCCCCAACTAACATGTCATACAAGTTAGTAAACCAGAATGAATCAATTTAAGGTGATTAAGGTGAATACAATTATGACATGATGCTTTCTGTGCTGCAGATAAGGCAGTGATAATGACATATAACGGGCATATAACAAGTGTGTATCGGTACTAATGAAACTGAAAGAGCCTTGGCTGATCAAAGAGGAAGTGAGAGCTTCTTGAATGGAAACAGAAAACAGTGCACTGAGAGGATGTTTTCCTGGGTGACCTTGTTCTGAGAAACCTGTTCAAAGCGCCCATGTGAAGAAAACAACAATTACTGTCATGGGTGGGAGATGAGAGGCAAAGCACCTGGAAAAAAAAATTGCAAACAGAGGACAAAAAAAATCCTCATTATTATGCCAAGTTTGCTTCCAAGAGAAAGTGCTATGTGACGCTAAGCATAAGCAGCCGGGTTTACACAGCATACCAAGATGGTCAGGCATGGTTAAGTAGACGTCTGTTTTTGACATGGAATCTGTTGCACTGCTCACATGATATTTGGCATTTGATAGAATAGCAGCTTTGGAAAGAAAAGTGTTATCCGTTCTCCCTCAAGCTGCATCATTGACTGATATTAAAACTTTAGGTCTTATTTAATGACCATTGTGAGCTTAAGGGATGGTTACTCTCTTTAGTATTTATAAGAGGTCTGTAATAGTTCAATTCAATTCAATTCAATTTATTTGTATGGCCCAAATACACCAATACATTTTTTTCCTCTGGGGGCTTTATAATCTGTTCACATACGACATCCTCTGTCCCGGGAACCTCACACCGGTACAGAAAAACTCGTCTAAAAAAGACCTTTAATGGGGGGAACAAAGTGGATTCACCTATACATTTCAGATCCTTTTCTCAATTAATTAGATAGGACCAATCATTTGTACAGTCTAACAGTGCCTAAGCATAGTTAAACATGATTCAGTAGGTTTTGGCTGATTGCTCATGTAACCAGGTTAAAAAGTACCCTACATTGTTATAAAAATGTTAAGATAATAGTTATGTTGATAAATAAGATTAACATTAGGCATTGTTAAAAGCATGGTTAAAAAATAAATTTCATATGAAGATTAAGATTTGGGGATGGCTCCTAAAGTGTGCTAAATAAGTTTGAAAGATACAGATATACAAATGTATATATATTTTTTGGAAAGGATTTGTGAATAAAGGTAATACTGGTTGCTCATTGGTTGAGAGAGGTGGGGTCACCGGTGGCAGGAAGTAAAAGTTAGAGTGTTGTTTACGTTGGGTGGCTTGACGAATGAAGTCGCGATGCGAAATCGGATCGTCATGTGAAGATTTGTGAAAGTTTGTGCAAATAAATATGTAGGTGGTGTCTAAGATTATCTACTCGACAATCTTCACCAGATCCTCATTCTACATCTAAGCTGCAAGTAACTGGAGATATTTCAGCTCAAAGTTTATCGCATAGTTATGCACGTGTTTATGCTGGTTTTGTAGCCAACAGTTTTATTAGCATTCATTAGCAAAGTGAATGGACTATTAGCCACTGTATAAATAACACAGTTTACACTATTAGCAATAATTCATCGTTTTCGAAGTGAAGACCCTGAGGATTCATCAGTTGGTGCTACAAACTACCAAGTCAACGTGCAGTGACGGAGTTCATCGGACTACGCGCTACGGACCACGCCATATTGGACCGCTGCCCGCCATCGTGTTCATCGCCGAGGACCAAGAGACTGGTAAAGCCTTCAGACTCGAATCAGAACTCTTTATTAAGGTACAATACAAGACAACTCGTTTGGATTTTCCACGCTCTCAAGCTTCCCATCAGGCCTGCAACAAAGGTTTTATATATTGATTGTGCTGGTTGTGTGAGTGTGTGTGCTTGATGAGTGTGGGCCCACTGAGTTTAATTTTAATTGAGTTATTTCATAGTAATTCTAACTGAAGGGAATTATTGCTGTAATGTTATATTTTTAAAACGTGATTACAGTGTGGAGTTTGGTCATTTTCTTAGATAGAGATGTTTAAAGGTTAAGTATCAGAAGTAGTTATTTGATGAGGAAGTCTACTTTAACTTTTGCAGTATGCCGACTCAGATGTTGCTCAGCTAATTTTCCAGTGTGCTATTTTTGGTAAAATGTATGCGTAAAATTGTAGGTTAATAATAATAGTGACACATTTCATTCAAAGTTAATATAGAAACTCAATATACATAACCTCAAGTATTAGTAATTGTAAAGTGAGTTATATGTTTTAAAGAACTAGGGATAAGTGGGCTACACTCACATGCTGTATGTTAAAAGTTTTGCTGGATATACATATCACATCACATCATCTCACTACCGACTCATCCAATATAAATGCTTGCTTGCTAGGCCTGTAGCTTCAAACTATGACGCTCTACAAAACCTGTCTAGCATCAGTTATGGACATGTCAGGGACGCTGTGTCATTTTCCACTTGTTACATGTATAGTGTCTTTTCAAAATAAACTTCTGTCATCACAGGAAGTGAGGTTTAGTCAACAAAACCACTTAGTAGCGTGGTTGATGTTTACTTGACTGAGGAAATACTCTACTGAGTTACTAACATCTCACGTGGGTCACATCACTGACGACTGACGTGACAAGTTGCGACTTTACTTTTAGTTTTGCACTGGACACGAACAGCGGCCTCCTGGATGAAAGTCCTGTGTTTCTTGTGGACTGATCTTGCTATTTATACAATGTCAGTTGCACTGACTGCTAATAATGATTCTGGTGGGTTTACATTGGAGTTATGGGCACTGACCAAGAATCAATATCTGACGAGTTGAGAGTGAGACCAGGTCCTACATGCATATCCTTGCAAAAAAAATGCAAACATGGTTTTATAGACAGATCTGACACAACAGCAATCTCCTTGACAACCCAGGGCTTATTGAGAGTATGTTGTGGTTTGACTATTCTTGTTGTGCTTAAGAATTATATGTCATATAAATCACTGCAGTATCAACATCCACACAGTCTCACACACAAATATTCACAAAACTGCATGTATGCAGTCTGTAGTATCTTGTCAAACTGAAATCAAAATGTATTTTTCATATAATGATCAGACGGGCAGTTACAAAACCGACAGCTAATGCTAAGTAGACTCCCCCTTCAATGTTAAATGCCGGATGAAAGCAGTTCTGAGTACAAAGAAGCTGCCAATGACACAGCAGCTGTTGAAATAACATAAGCTAAAAGCATTGTCTAGTGGTAAATATTGTTTTAAAGTGCATAGGTCCTTTAGAGTCAGACCCCTGGTGTGGGGAATTTTCAGCGTGGTTCTCTTGGGACTAGACTTAAAAAAATATGAGAAGATTAGGGTTAATTTGTGTGCCAAAAAAGAAACAACACATATACCTGAGTGGATGAGTAAGGAGTGTGTTTCATAGTGCAGGGGATGTAATGTCACTGATAGCATCAGGTGATGTGCACTCACAGATCTCGTTCCCATGTGGGAGGATTATGAGTGGAAGGTACAGCCCATTGCTTTCTAATAACATCCTCTAATCTCTTGCCAGCTGCCCTTGAGGCTGTCCACTTAGAAAACATTGCAACTTTTCACTTTCAATAAAGCGCCCTCCCTCTCGCTCCTGTCTCACCCTTTACTGGGGACGGGAGGGGAGGGGAGCTTACCTCTCTCCATCAAAGCGATTGGACAGGGTTGGCCCTCTAGTTGGCTGTAGATAGAGAAAGCCATTTTTATCCTCCACCCTGTCAGCTTGAATTAACTCCACAAACCCAGCCGGACCTCCGCCCATTACTGCCTGCATGCTCCCAAGGTTCTTTCAGCTCCTACTCTTCCTTCACTACATTATAACCACTCCTTTTCACACAGAGTAACCTTTGAAGGCGCGATCATGAAATGTTGAAATCTGCTGTCCTTTTTGTGTCAGGTGTTGTAACGCCGGGGCAGGCGGGTACATCTTTCATCCCACCTAATGGCTCAAATCAAACTCTCCCACCCGACGGCGTGATGATGATATCCCAGAGGCCTCTGCCTTAAAATCCCTTTTCTTGGGGGTTTACTTTGTGATTTTCATTCTGAATACTTTCATCCCCTATTACGCTGATTCTGCCATCAGAAGTTTCACACACTCGCTTTAAAACTCTGTTGTCATTTGTATTCATCACATTTTCAATTTCTCCCACTCCCTCTCGCCATGATGCCGCATAATGGGTTTTGTGCGTATAAGGTGTCGTTGGGTTTCTTTTTCCAATTAGCATGGAATCATTTCTCCAGCACTAATCTCCAGCCCTGCGTATAGCCGCCGCACCCCCCTCACACCCACACCGCCCATCTTTGATTTAACGCTTGGTATGAGTCCGGGGGAGTTGGAGGTGCAGCCATATTGGAGAATCCCCGTGGCCCACAATGTGTTCACCTCCTGATTACTCGCCCTCCCAGGTTTAGTGCTGGTTTATAGAGCATGATATGAAATAAACCCTTTTTCGGTCCCCCAACAAAGATTGTTGGCGTGACTCGCACTCAACTCAGGGAGCTCCACGTTCAAGGATGAGGAGTTCTGGAGATGCATTTAAGGTGAGGTAGAGAGAGCGGAAGATGATGGGAATGTTAATTTATGAACGCATCTGCCAGGAGAGTCGCAGGGACGGACAAGGCTGGCCGCCACTCCGTGAAGCAGAGACATGTAGTGCTGATCATCTTTGACCAGTACACACTGGGCTTCTCCTGGGCATGAAGACGGAGCAAAGAGAGCTTTTGTGCTCCGCAGCGTTCAATCATTTTCTCGAACCACTGCCTCAGATGAACAAAACCCACTGTGTTTGTATTTTATATTAAATCCCCCAAAAGTAAAACATCAAATGATATTACAGCCACAAACCCCTTTGTTTCCCCCCGCTGTATTGGCCCTAATGGCTTATAACTATAACCCAGACTGTGCAATAGAGGCTTTTAGTATGTACAGTGCACTATGTTTGTTATCACAGATATCAGAAAGGTAATGAATATATCAATTGTGTCTGTTCATGGCAAATATATGTGTCTTTCAATCCCTAGCTTTGACCACAATCTTTTCATTTATGCTTAATAATAAAACCCGTTGGGTGAGAAAACATTCAAAATGCAAATTGTTAAAATATCCAGCAGCCCCCTCCAAAACACACACACACACACACACACACACACACACACACACACACACACACACACACACACACACACACACACACACACACACACACACACACACACACACACAGGAACACGTACCTAGCTTGATTAGATGGGGGACCAGTTGTGAAAAATCAATTTGGGGTGATTCGAACCACTAAAGCAAAAAGACAAAATGCTTATCAATCCATTATTTATTTACTACCTGTCACAACAGGTAATATCAACTATAAGCCACTCAATCACAAAGTATATGTTAGCATATTCTATTTTTATTCATAGCAATTAATAATGTGATATATATGTAATCATAATATATAATACAACAAACACAAGCTGCATTTTTTAATTGCTTTATAGTGTCATTAATGGACTCCTGCATATCCAGTACTATAAATAAAAATTTTGGCTCTCGTTTTTTCATTATTACATTTTAATCACAAAATTCCATGACAAACCGTTGTTCAACAGTCAGTCCAAATGTAGCTGGATGTTTTTTCATGTTTTTTTTAATGTTAATCACCTCTTTGTTTCTGACCAAGACAATGTAGAGTACATATGATCTTTATCTATTTATCCATCTATATTGTCCAAATGATATTGAATCTAAAAGTAGAAATAGCAATATTTTCAAGGGTCAGTCAGTTTTAAGTGCCTCGAAATAATTATCATATTTGGTTGTCCAACCTCAGCATATCAGGGAAAAGCTAAGCAGCTAGAATTATTACCCAGATGTCAACATTGTCAACACACCGCAGGTACCCAGATGTCAACACACCGCAGGTCCTTCCTTCCAGCTGCTGTCAGGTTGCACAACCAACTCTGCTCCCAGCAGACCACATGACACATGTGCAATACAATACACTGTGCAATTATAGCTTTAATAGTTTTTCTGTCTGTACATATAATATTTCAGTTATTGTGGATTTTTTATTGCTTATTTATAATACTTGTTTTTTATTTCATTTTATTTTTATCTTGTCTTTCTTTTACTATGTCTCTTGTGTGCACTTTACCCTATGCTGCTGTAATCCTGCAAATTTCCCCGCTGCGGGACTAATAAAGGATTATCTTATCTTATTGATATCAGGATAATAATTCCTGCTGAACATTATACCTGGAATTATGAGAGCTATTGCAGTACCTGTTCAAAGCATTGCTGTTTGGAACTGGCTGAATGCTTGGCTTCTGTAATTTCAGCTTGCACCTTTCTAGAGATCTCATCCTAACAACTTAATACTCGATGTTCCAATCCTTTGAGCAATACATCCACCAAGTGTTAAGTTGATTGGATGAAGAAAATATCCCGTAGATCTCCACTCTCTCTTTCTTTATCTGTTCCTGAATGTACTATAGCCAGCAACGGAGAGTGAGCTGTACCTTATTATTCCGATGGCCCATCCATTATCACAAAACCCAAATAGTTCGAAAAATGTCCCGTTGGACTGGAAGCCAATTTGTCCAACAGCCCTTTATCCCAAAAAACAAACGCCCATAGTTTCCAAGGTGCATTGCTCTAAAAATACTCAGTACAACAAACAGAAGCACATGACCAATTATTATGCAGAATCATGTCATCAGGCCTTCGGGGACCTTAAGGGAGGCCTGACCATCACGCTGCCTCTTATGACCCGTTACTTTCATGGGCTGGGTTGGTTGGGTTTAAGGAGTGAGATTAGTTTAATGGAGGCTAGGATTAACATGGTAAAACAAACAGACGTGGAGTAGGGCAGGTCATGCCTTTTCCAACGTAGGATAAAAAAATATCCTGACCGATATAACCGAATAATAATTACCCAGATACTTGTGGCTGTTGCATGGAGAGTGTGTTTTTTCTGGGGCTTTCGGTCCAATGAGTCAAATTTCGGACTATTGGGTTTTTGGGAATAATGGGCCCTCGGAACAATTGCAATACACTAGACAGTGTGTGCATAACCCACTACTATAAAAATCAAAGAACAGAATATTGCCAAACTTAACCCTTTAAGCACGAATATTTAAGGGAAGGATTTTCATCTCCTGGTTAAGAAAACAAGACTGTGGGTAGGAACTGGGACATGAATCCCAGCCAGCGGAGGGGGAATCCAAACATTTTGGATTTGAACATGTCTGGCCTTATTAAATTATGCTTAATAACACATTGCTTTGTTAAATGTATAGATTTTGGCTTGGGTACTTATACAAGTGAAAATGGTTTTGGAACTGTGTTGGTGGGACGCCCTGTTAGCTTAAAGGTTGGTAACAGCAATGCCCACAGCTCAACTCCTAACCTCTCCCAATGTTTCCTGTCTTTGTCTACTCTGACTGTCGGTTGGAGGTTAAATATATTTTAAAAACTGTACAGCGGTAACATCACAGACTGTATGAATCACTTAACAGTAGCATTCAATAAATGTCCGTTTTCATTCCATGCCGCTGGATTGGGAGCAGTCACTTAGCAACTCTTCCTGACCTTGGCTGCCATCTTGGCATGCATAAGTAATCCACATCCCTGACGCTTTGATGTGAAGCTGTCTCTCCTTCTCCATCCATGCATGAGCAAAATAAAGATTTCCTGCCCAGGTCAATCATATTGAATTGCAAGCTGATCAACTGTGACAATCCGCCCTCTCACCGAGCGAGTTCACAGGACGTTGAGAAAACGTTTCACCCAGGTGCAGTCACCTTGGTCATGAGCAATGAGCTCTGAGGTTGGCTGAATAATTCCTTCTGTTGCTCGCGGGACAGCACATCAAAGAGATCTGCATGTAGATTAAAGCGGAGGGGCTTGCAGAGAGTTTACCCTTAGTCGGTTAGCATCCGCAGCCACAACAGCGCTCAGCAAACACTCGAGACAGGATGGGAAAGGGAACACAGTAAGAGCTCTTCCATCTGTCACTGAAGTAAGTAGAGTAAGAAAGTCATGAGTGAGTCATTATAAGACCACCTGTTCTGAATCTCCATCTCTGCCTTGAAGTATCATATCCACAGCAAAAAACATCTAAGACCCGATCAGCATGCACACACTCAAGCAAACACATCTGAGCGCTTGTGCACACACACCGCTCGACACATGCCTCTGGTTAAGGTGATGACACACAACATATGGCACTCAAGAGTCTCCTCAACCCAAAGGAATCCATTGGATTAGTGTGTGAGTGGTTCATACGTTTAGAATTTTCAGATCAGAGGCTAATGGTCTACTGCAGAAGTTAATTTCGTTTTTACGGGGCCAACTTTTGCAAGTAAGAATGATGGCTTAATAATGCAGTCATGCATTAGGTCATTGTTGAATTGTTAATAAAGTTGCAGTGATTATCTCCAACTAGAATTGATGACAGTCTCAGTTGATTAGTTGTCAGCAGTTAAGGGAAAGATGTGGGGAAAGGGATGGATCATCAAAGATATCCCCACATTATGGCTCAGTGGAGCAGTGGGGGGAGAGATAGAGCAGAGTTATAGAGATTAGACTGGAGACGTTACCACTTAAAATATTTTTTTTAGTGAAATTAGGAGGTATTAAAAACTACCAGAAGTCAACATTGACGGTACAAATTATAAGTGCAGTATATTATTCCTTAAACAACACAGTAGCTGTTGTGAATGTTCCCAGTCAAATCTTATTTCTATTCAGACTCAACATTTATGAAGCACAAATGTCACATCTGGCATTGTTAATGAAAATAAAACAATGTGTGTACAAATGAACAGACAGAAAAGTTAAAAACAACCTCATTTTTTGTGGTAACTGTTTACGTGTTGAAATGTTGCTATCCCCTCTTCCCAGTACTGCGTACTGGTACTAAAGCTTGCAGTACGGAGTACTAGACCATACCGGCCTACTTTAGTCTGAAAAAGTTAAGCTCAAATAAATTCACTGCAAAATCTGATCTGAGCAATATATCCAATCTGATCAACATTCCATCCATCCATCCATTATCTATTGCTTATCCGGGGCCAGGTCATGGGTGCTGCAGGCTAAGGAGGGTGTTCCCAGGCCAGACGAGATATGTAATCCCTCCAGCGTGTTCTGGGTGTACCGCGGGGCCTCTTACCAGTTGGACGTGCCCAGAAACCTCTTAAGGGAGGTGTCCAGGTGGCATCCTTATCAGATACCCGAACAACCTCCGCTGGCCCCTTTCAACGCGAAGGAGCAGCGACTCTCCAAGCTCCCTCTGGATGTCTGAGCTCCTCACCCTATCCCTAAGGCTGAGCCCAGCCACACCCTACGAAGGAAGCTAATTTTGGCTGCTTGTATCTGCAATCTCATTCTTTTGGTCACTACCCAAAGCGCATGACCATAGGTGAGGGTCGAAACGTAGATGGAGACAACAGTCTGGTACAACGCCCGCAGTACTGCTGACGCTGCACTGAACCTCCTGTCCATCTCACGCTGTATGTTACCCTCTTTCGGGAACAAGACCCCAAGATACTTGAACTCCCTCGCCTGGGGCAGTGACTCACTCCGAACCCTAAGGGTGCAATCCACCGTTTTACGGCAGAGAACCATGGCCTCGGACTTAGAGGTACTGACTCTCATCCCGACCTCTTCTCACTCAGCTGCAAACCGCCCCAGTTTGTACTGAAGGTCGCGTTTTGAAGGAGCCAACAGAACCAAATCATCAAAATGCAGGGATGCAATTCTGAGGTCCCCAAACCGGACAGTCTTCCCCCCGGCTGCACCTTGAAATCTTGTCCATGTAAATCACAAACAGGGACAACCCTGGTGGAGGCCAACACGCACTGGAAACTAGTTTGACACAGCTCTCACTTTGGTCATACAAGGACAGTATATATGCTCGTAGCAAAGACGTAGGTACCCCGTATTTCCTCAGTACCCCCCACAGGACTCCCCACGGGAGACGGTTGTAGGCCTTCTCCAAGTCCACAAAACCCATGGGCAAACTTGCATGACCCCTCCAACAGACCTGCAAGGGCAATGAGCTGGTCCACTGTTTAACGGCTTGGATGGAATCCACATTGTTCCTCCTGAATCTGAGGTTCGACAATGCGTCGGAGCCTCCTTTCCAGCACCCTGGAATATGCTTTCCCGGGGAGGCTGAGGACTGTGATACCCCAATAAACAAAACACACTCTTCAGTCCCCCCTTTTTAAATTCCGCATTGACGCCGAGGAGCTTTCTGACTACCTCAATAACCTCTGCAAGGTATATGGATGAGTCTTCCCCTGAATCTTTAAACCCTGCCTCCTCCACGGAGAACGTGTTAGTCCGGTTCAGGAGTTTCTCTAAGTGTTCATCCCACTACTTGACAATATCCCCAGTCCGGGTTTGCAATTCTCCTCCCCTGCTTAACACAGCCTGAGACAAGCCCTGCTTTTCCTATCTCGTCGTCTCACGTATTGCCAGAACTTCCTTGAGGCCAATCGAAAGTCGTTCTCCAAGATCTCCCCGAACTCCTACACCCGGGATTTTGCCTCAGCAACCGTTGCAGCCCTTCTGGCCTACCGGTACCCTTCTGCTGTTTCCAGAGACACCTCGGCCAGCCTAGCCTGGAAGGCCTTGTTCTTCAGCTTGACGGCCTCCTTCAACGCTATGTTGCTGCCACAACAGGCACCGATTATCTTCCGACCAAAGCTCATAGCAGCAATGTGGTATTACAAATGCAATAAATAATATACACTAAATGTAATCTATGCAATAGAGAACAAATTAATCAAATATTCAAATCCATAAGAGAAAACACAGTTTTATTCTACAATGTAAATTTACAATGAAATTTAGATTGCATGTGTGTGAATATTAATAAGGGGAGGAGAGAGAGAGAGAGAGAGAGAGAGATTTAATTTCCTCACAACTTTTATCATCAGATTCATCCCTTCTCTGCTTCCAGACCAGAGGCTTCCCACACAACACCTTGATGACAAGGACCGGATCAAAGCAATGAGAACACTGGGCAGCTGGACAGAAAGGATGTCTGACAAGATCCAACTAATAAGACTGGCCCACCATTCAGTTTTGACTAGCTCCATGGCACTGACTGCCCTCTCACAATCAGCTGTTAGCTGTAGTAATAATAATAATAATAATACATTTTATTTATAGAGCGCTTTTCAAAGTTCTCAAAGACGCTTTACAGATATTTTAAAATCATCATTAAAAGCTACACACTAAAAACGTAGAACACACAGCATTCGTCACACATTAAAAGCAGTTCTGAAAAGGTGAGTTTTGATTTCTGATTTGAACAGCGTTGCAAGCTGTAGGTACGATTGTACAATTGTTGGAAAATATAAAAAAAGTGTGCTTGCTAAGGTTTGAAAATGTTACATATATAAATACAATCCACAATTTCAAACTTCACCAGAGTGCACAGAGGCTGTTAGGAATGTGAAAATGACAATATCCTTAAATTTCCATTCGTCATAATTTTGTTTCTCTGTGCTGAGTGAATGTGAAAGATAAGGATCTGGGAAAACAAACTCAACCTTTCAGTGAGCAAATTGATGCTGCATGTTACAACCAAAGTGAATGGCCATCAGTGGAACAGACACACTCACCTTCTCATTAAAATATGCAGATGAACTCCATATTCAACACTCTGACAGATGTTCAGATGCAAAATTCATGAGTCCACAAACTTAAAAGAGCCACATTAACGCTATTGTCATGGGGAAAGATAGTTGCTGCAATATTGTAGTTTTTTGTCCAGAAACTGATTAGTCCGTCTGTCAAGTGATATCTAAAGTGTTATTCCAGACACCATTTGTCTGATTCTGAAAGACACTGGAGGGCTGATGGATTTTTGCACCAGCATTGAAACATGAGACAGATGTTCTTCATGGGGACACTTATTAGAGGTCAGAATTTCAAAACTTAAAAGGCCAGCATCCTGGCTTTGATTGAACTTGGATGGATGATTCATCTTGTTCCAAATAAACCCAGGGGATCCCTCAATGATTTGTTGTGACTTGAATGGGATTTCTTTGATTTTAATTTTATCGCTGATTAAAATGCAGCGTCACATTGACACCCTAAAATAATCCCACTCAATATATCAGAAAAAATGTCCCAAATGCTCGAGGATAATCTGAAATTCCGGTCCAGCCCTCTTCTCCCTGAGACGTGCGAGCGAGACCTCCTTCGGGAAACCGTCTACACAGATGACGCCCACGCACGCAGGGTCCGAGACTCATCTGTCTGCGCCTGGATCTGATCTCAGCAATCAGATGGAGCTGGCGAAGCATCACACGCTGGCCTCTGAGCTCAGCGGGAGTGGAGGCACAGTGGGTGAGAAGTGTGCAGATGGTTGATAACAGCATATATGCTCACCACATTTCCTCCGACATGTCTTATCTCTTAAGTTTGCTGATTGCTTAAATTTCAACAATGTTTCCCCTTGTCTATCATCGTTTCTCTTTGATTTTCACTCCAGGGAGAATTTATTTCATGGCGCTCCTTTAGCTGAAGGAGGGACTTAAAAAGTTATGCTGTAACTCTTATTTCTAGCAGCGTCCCTCATCTTTAAATTTATTGCCAAATGTTTATCATTTATGCTCCACTTACCTTTAGATGTTATTCTACACACCAGTGTAGTGGACGCCAGGGAGATATAGTGGATGTGTCAGTTATGAACTGGGCTCGTTGGATGTAACCTGTACTGAAAACCATAAGACTAATGCTCCCTGGCCTCAGAAATAACACAGGGTTAGGTCCATAGTTTGTTTGTAAGTAGTGGACGTAGTCGTCGTGGCTTCACTGATTGGTTTGTGGTGTGCTGTTTTAAGGCCTCAAGTTACAGCATTTTGACGGTCACCCTGATGGATTTTGTCCGTCCCCATCTTGTTTTTCTTTGCATCCAGTTAACGGAAGTAACCATATTTAGACTGAGGAGAAGTGACGTAGAGATGCCGTATACATCTCTGGTAGCAACCTTTCAATCACTGTAAGCCGCCCTAAAGCATACTCTACTACTTTATGGTCTATTTAACTCTAAATGGAGCATCATTTGCTAAATAAACATCATTCTGTATTGAAGAAGACTTGAAACTAGAGATTGAGACCATAAACTCATTTTTACAATGTTTACTGAGGTAATAAATCAAGAGAGAAGTAGAGTAATTTTCTCATAGACTTCTATACAACCAGAGGAGTCGCCCCCTGATGGACATTAGAGAGAATGCAGGTTTAAGACACTTCAGTATTGGCTTCACATATCAGAACCGGAGGTTACCACCTGGTTAATTACTACTATATGTAGTAAACTAGATGGACATTTGTAGCTGAAAGGCTGAGTCCACTTGTTTTTTAGGTTTTACATCATTCGATATGTCAACATTTCCTCTTCAGTCAAGCATAAAAAATATAACTTTTCCGCTACAGACATTAACACTCAGGTTTTTGACGAACTAAAGAATCAATTAATTAAGAAACCAATTGTGTCCCCTCTCATAAACATCAGTTTTTTAAATAATAATTATTCATCTCAGTGCACAATCCTATAAAAGTTTTTATTTGGTGAGTGGTTATATTAACAGCACATGCAGTGTATTGTAACAATAATAATAATAATGGATTTTATTTATATAGCACACTTTAAAATACAATGAAAACTCAAGGTGCTTTATAGGGTAAAACAATCAATCACAATAATCAAATATAATAATAAAACGCTAAAATCAGAAATGAAATAGAATAATATAAAATAAAATAATTCATATAATCATAATGAAATCGAAGAATATATATTAAAACTGAACAATTACCCAAGAAAATACAATCTAAACAACACAAAACCAAGACCTTAGGGGAAGGCAGAGAACAGCATATTTCATGATGACCCAGCTCCGTGTGATGCAAATGCAATATTTTAAAGTCATAAAATAGGGATTTAGTGTACGTCCTCTACCTCGGGCACAAGTTGTGGGAGAAGCCAGGCTTTTTTTTTTTTTTTTTTTTTGGAGATGAGTTCAGTTCTGAATAGAGTTCAGACTCACATAAGAGGAATTAACTGAAGATGATGTGCACTCTGTGCTCTCCACTTTGGAAATTATCCGTGTGGGCACTGAGCGTGTTTGCTGCATATCTCAGCCCCAATAACACCCCAAATTTAATAGTCAGCCCAAAGTCATAATCAGTTTCTTTCTCTGCCAAAATCTATTTACAGCACCCTCCAGCAGTTTAAATTGGAAGATTACTCTTTAGTCCATACAAGTTAGAGAATGCACAGCATTTCCATCACCGCAAGGCTTTGAAATCAATAAGTCAATAAACCTACATCTTTCTATTTCATTTCCCTCCCTGCTGGTTGCATACGATGAGGGCAGAGGCACACATGCACACACACACACACACACACACACACACACACACACACACACACACACACACACACACACACACACACACACACACACACACACACACACACACACACACACACACATTCCTCCAATGTTAGAATGTCATTACCAGGGTGCATTTGGGGATCACTGAAGTTTCTTTTTATTCTGCAGAATAATCAAAGAACAGAACAGAGAGGATGTCTTAGTTTTTCAGCAGTTATCATTTAAATTGTGGGGCACATCACCCTTTGAGATAAATTTCCACATATTTCAACCAAAGCCAATGCACAGTAGTAAAACTATAACCAATTGGCTGTCATTTATCAGTCGCTCCCACTATGAAAATGTCTGGATATCACATTAGTAATCTCCTTTGGCAAATAATAGCCGCCATGTTTTATTCATAACGCCGGCTGAACTCTGGCCCGGCTCAAACTGGCTTGGGGTAAAGATGGAGCATGTTAACTATTTATCACACATTACAACAAGACATGAGCCTGTCAGGCTGAAAGCCCCAGACAGCACAATGCCCCGCTTCTCCGTCTGCTGCAAAAACCTGCTGACAGCATTGAAATTCTACTCTTCCCATCTCTTCAACTGATAAGGATCCAGACCTCCTCCAGTCACCACTGAGCTCCACCGTTGCACCGCAGACTGACGTGTAGAGCGTTCTACTGTTGAACTGGCGAGGGAAATTAGGACAGACAGTCTCTTATCAGCAGTTATATTTCCTTTTCTCTTCCCTTTCTCTGACAGCGAGTCGTGCTGTTCCTCTCCATTTCACTTGCAAAACACGTGACTGTACCTCGGACATGGAAATGATCGGTTACCCTCAATGTTTTTGCCCCATCTAGCACATTCACTTTGATTTAATGAAACGTGAGCAAGTGTTATAGTGTGGGAAATAGAATAAGAAAAGTATGATGAAAAAATATACATTTTATGGAAGAAAGGAGTGAAGGAGCACCAAGTTCTGTATCTCTAAAGGACCAAAGAAAAGCTGATCACAGGTGTCTCACGGCCTGCTTCCACCTGACTTCAGTATATTCTTCCTCTCAGTAGAGATTCACACAATCTTGCAGCATTTCAACTTCTTCAGTGTGCCAGCTGAATATCTGTTCAATATTAAGTAAAGACATAACAATTATGAAATAAATGGGGTAATCATTTAAAAAAAATAAGTGGCAACACCTATTCTAATGCCATATATCAAATGTCAAAAGTGTGATTTATTTCATCAGATTCAACATCATGCCGTTGCACACAAAACGTATTGATTTTTTAATTGTTTTTGTTTATGACCAGTTATTAGCTCCTCCACCGTTTATTCTTACAGCTCATAAGACCAACTAGATCACCAACGAGGGGAGACTTTTATTTAAAACTTAGCTCAAAGGAACTACCTTTTCAGTTACAGCAACAAACAGTGGAATTCTATCCTTACAAATATATTGTGTCTCTGCCCTGTCGGAGGCTGCTCTTTGTTACTGCGCTAACCACTGCACCCCAAATGTTACATCCAGACATGGATGTAAACGGTACTGTTGAACTGTTAACCTCCAGACTTGAACTGTACACAGACGTTTGCTGACAGTTTCATGAGGGAGCATTCAGGAAGTCGCAGTTGTTTCCTTCAAAAGTGTAGACTCCTGTTCCAGTGATGGAATTCTGGATTTGTGAAATCCCCTTATAGCAGACATGTTGCTGCTGTGGCATTGCTGTATTATTACAGCTTACTCCTGTAAGCCGCATTTTCCACAGAGGTTAACAACATGCTTTGAGCCAGGATGAATAGCTCTACATTCTGTCCTCCATTCATGCACATATTTGGCTTATGAGAACAAAACATTTAATCCCATGGAGTTTTTTGATTTCTGTTTGTATTTAAAAAATCTGTTTTATTCCATGTATTGTATATTTGCATAGTATGCCTTGTTTTTGTAACTCTAACGTATGTTTTATAAATGATAAAAGTGTGGAGGGATATGTTTTCTTTTCTATTAATATTTCAGAGGTCAAGTTATTGCTAATCTATTAGTCATAAATCACGGAGCACACAACATCTTGGAACGGGTTGTCCTAAAATGATGCAAAAGGAATGGTTAATACAGCCGTTGTTGCATCATTTCCGTAGCCTCACAATTCCTTGTGAGGCTAATTATTTGTAATTAGACAGTTTTTTTTGAAGGCGTAAACAAAGATAATGTATGAATTCAACAAACTGCTCCTCTGCTCCAGGTCTTTTAATCATGCAAACATTTTTCTCTCTGCAAGCTGGCCATGTTGGATTCAGCCTGGGAGAGTTATTGATTCAACTGAGGCTTCAATCAGTTTTGCCTCTGCTTTCAGTTAATTTATGGCTGAAGCAAGGATTATTGAGTGCTCACGCAAACTGAAGACGCAACAAATTAGCACTTCCAAAATCATTTTTGAAAAATGATTTTTTCAGCTTTTTTCCTGAGATAGCAGAGTCAACATAGAGGGGATAAATGATGTTTTGAAGAGGTTTGTAAAACCGTGTAAAACGTGTGTATTTAATATTACAGGGCAGCTTAATAGCTTGGGTGTGACAGCTTAATTAACAGTAAAAAATGTTCAGTGTAAATGTGAGATTGCTGGCTTTTATTTAAATGAGTTGGATGAGTCCTTGGGAAACTTATTTATTGTTTTTAGTGCAGAATAACAGCATGTCCTGATGTTTTAAAAGACGTGAAATGCTTTTGAGCTAATGAGGTTCGACAGGAACAGAAGGCATCGTGAAACTCACTCACAGTTTTGCTGAATCATCTTGTTGGCTTTTTCTCTACTGTATAAAATCTGAACAGAAACGTGTCTGAAAATATATTTTTTCAGAGTACACTCGTGAAACCAAAGCCACGTGAATCTCTCTCAGTGTAAAGAGCTCTATAAGTGTATAGTGCTGTATCAAACTCAGAGTTCAGCTGTGGGATCAGATCTTAGAACATGTTGGTGTGTGTGCACAGAGGACTATTACGCACCATTACACTTGAAATGGTCTAATTATTCCCAATTATATTATCTATAAAGTTTAAACTATATATCACACAGCTGGGTGAAGGTTGTGTTTCATGTGATTTTCAACTTCCAGACTAAATATTTGTTCAGCTGGCTTGACGATCATCAGTGGTGAATTGAAATGATATTCATAACTGAATAAGCCAAGTCATTGTACTGATACGTGTGTTGATTTGGGTTTTCCTTCATTCTGTGCTGTGGTTTGTTCATCGTTGTTTTAACTCCCATCAGAATCAGCTCACCTGCTCTTCACCACTCACGTGCTCCTCATTCCCTCATCAGCTCACCAATGCATATAAACCGCTTCACTTCATTTGTTCTCAGCCACATTGTCTTTGTGTCTTTGTACGGTAATGATGTTTTCTTTGTTTATCCTGATTCTGCTATTTGACCCTGCCTGTTTCACTTCAATTCAGTCTCTGTCCAGCAAAAAAAAAATCCTCTATTTGGAAGAGTGAGTTCCTTTAGTGTACCGTTAGGTCTACTGCCTCATGTACTGCATTAAGTCTTAAACATTTAAAGATAAAAACGTTTGAAACATTTTGTCATATTTGCATAGTTTTTTATGCTCAAACTGCACAAAAAGATCCTTAGATGGACTGAAGTTGGCTGATTCTGCCTCAGTAGTAGGACAAACTTATACTAGCCTGCTCTTCTGTGTGTTCTGCAGGGAGGATAAGTTACTGAGATTTTTACCTCTTGTTAGTTTTCTCTAATTAGGCTCATTTTTGTTGTAATTTTCCCCTCCCAAAAAATGTAACTAGGTTTTGAGGGAAATGTATTTTCAACCAGATTATGGTCAGAGTTTTAAACTCATGATTTACAGAAATTGAAACGAAACAACTATGCAACAAAACTACTTGGTTAGGTTTAATAAAAACATCACGGTTTGGCATATTTTAAAGTGTGTTATTTAAGTTACATGCAAAAATGAACTTGTTAAGCAGTGTTCAACATTTGGATTCCCACAGCGGGGATTTGAATCCTGCTTTAGTCTGATCCACATCTTCTATAGACTAAATGTAGAACGGACTATGACGATATAGTTTTGTAGTATGGGGGCGTGTTCTCATATTAGACCTTGTTAATGGGTCTGGCGTCCAAGTTAACATCATGATTAAATATTCAGTATTTTGAAACTGTATTTTGAAAGACATGTTTCCTGTGGGACTAAAAAATACATTGCACTTTTTTAGCTTCTTTTTGGGGGGAAAGGAAAGCTTGTCAGGGATGATTTTTTATTTTTATTTTTTTCCCCCACCAAAAGTGTGACATTTCTCTGTCAGAGAGATTGGCGACAAATGTTCCATAACTGCCTTTGCCACCGAGCAACACGGGGAGAGCAATTCACTCCGCTCAGCAGTCACTCTAATCTTCAAAGGAGCTGTTATTGCTCCGCTTCCATCGCTCTCTAACCAGCAGAGTTTATCCGGCCCATCCTGCCAGAGTGTCAGGTAAAGTGCTAGATTACAGCTCTGTGTCAAGTGAACTACTTCCAAAACGACAGTGCTTAAAATATTGACGCCGCCATTTGTTTTGTTGTCTTGTTGTCTTTTTTGTTGTCTTAAGGGGCGGCTGTGGCTCAGTGGAGAGCAGGGTCGTCCCCCAATCAGAGGATCGGCGGTTCGATCCCTGGCTCTGGCAGTCCATGTCGATGTGTCCTTGGGCAAGACACTTAACCCCAAATTGCTCCCGCAGGCTGTTCCTGCGGTGTATGAATGTTAGTTAGGGTCCTGATGGTCAGGTGGCACCTTGCATGGTAGCCCCTGTCATCAGTGTATGAATGGGAATAAAGTGTAGCAGTAGACACTCAATGAAGTGCGCATAGCAGCCGGTAGGGGCAACACTACATAAAGGTGGCAGGTCTCCCCGGTGCTCTCCCTCTGCACTCAATTGCATGCATGACTTCCGGTCCGAAGTGTTGTCTCGCGGCAGAGCGCTTGAGCTGCCGTGCCCCGCTATGAGCGTGCGCTACTCCCGTTGGCCTGCGTTGGTACCGCATGTAGCTGTAGGCTCCTCCCCCTGTTATCGTCAGTGTGCCGCCAATCGAGTCAACAGATGAGGGACGGCTACTGAGCAACCTGAACGGCTGAACCCTGCTGCTTTGTTTTTGTATTTCGTCTGCGGTTTCAATTACAGCGCCGTCCGCTGTTGTGTTTACAGCTTTGTTTGCTGTCCTTGTTTATAGCGCTGTTTGTTGCCCGTTACCTACAGCGTTGCAACAGATTTGGCGTTGTGTTACCACGGCCGGAAACCGTTACAGCCATTTTCACTGCCATAAGTGTGCCGCCTTGGGTTTGTTTTGCTTTGAATATAGTTTGTTTATTTGCTTTCTTTTCTGTTTTTGGGCAAAGGATATTTTGTTTGGATTGATTGTTTGCCCCGTTTTGGTTTCGCATTAGTTTTGTTTCATTGTGTTTGATTCTTGTCTGTTTTACTTTGCAGAGGTCTGTGGTGGAGGCGGTGTCCCTTTTCTTCCGGTGTGCTGTGCTTCCTTGGGATTTATGTTTGTGTGTGTGATTATCACTTACCCGGGTGATTTATATTATTTGGACCCTTCCCTTCGCTAGCCCCCCCATTCACATCAGCCTCTGCCTTAACAGTTTATTGTGTGCTTATTCCATTGTATTAAGTAAATAAAATATATATTGTTAAAACTGTGAACCACGTCTCCTGCCATTAGAGTCAACTTACTTGCGTGTCTTAAATTAAATCTTTGGGTGAAAGTCCCAAGGTGGCGTTGTCTGCAACCTCCTGAACACGGGCTGTGCTTGGTGTGGTCCCCAACGTCACCTCGCCGCCGTGCTCCCCGCCCACGCCCTGCCACAAAAGGGTGAATGATTAGTAATGTAAAAGCGCTTTGAGTGGTCGGAAGACTAGAAAAGCGCTATACAAGTACAGTCCATTTTACCATTTTTTTTTTTTAACACTTTTTATCATGTTTATTTATTTATTTATTTGTGTTATACAGTGATTTCCTCCCCAGATCTGCTTGACACCAGGCCTCAGGGGCGGGGGCTGTCAGGCCCATCTGAACGGAGCGCATCGGCGTGGCATTGCCCGATGGAGCATACCGTACTGTAGCCGGATGGCTTTTTTTATGCAGCCTTTAGGAGATCAAAGTCAAACTCCAGCAGAGTGGAGTGGTTGTAACTACAATGCATCAAGGGCAATGCTTCTCTTTGCCTAATTGTGAGGTGGTTGAAAGGAGAGCGAGGCTGCTCCGATTAGATTGTGATGCGGGAGAGAAGAGGCAGAATGGAGGTGTCGCATCGGGAGGGAAGAAGAGACAAAGATACAAGTGGGATGACAGAGGGGGTTTTGAGTTGAGGAGAGGGGAGGAAATACAGAGCCAAACTTCCTCCTCTCTGGTGCCAGCACATTTCATTCCATTGTCTCTTTTTCCCCTCCTATCAATGAACGCGGCCTGTCACAGTCCTTTGCTCAGATGGAGTTCTGGGCCGGTAGTTTGGAGAAGATTTGAGGCGTCTGCACACGCACGCCTGCCAAGTTTGTCATACCGTTTTTTTGCCAAAACTGCCACTGTATTATTTTCCTGGTTTGATTTAGTTTGAGCAAACAAGGGCAATGACTTCCACTTTGGAATGTTCCACTAAATGAATATTTCGATGTTGCACAGGCCAAGAGAGCGGCCAAAGATAAAAGAAGGGGGAACGCGGTCTCTGTGCAGTTTGTGTTCAAGGGCTAGCCACGCTTTGTTTCACTTGTTCACTACCTTAAACATCGTCTATTACAATTTCTGTACACATGAGCGCTTGTAAACATATTCCTTTCATCCTCTGACTCTGAAAGCTGTAACTGGTGTGCTCTAATAGGAAAAGTACAACACAAATAAGCTCTATACAAGAGGAAAATAAAAGAGGGAACAGCGGTCAGTTTTTTTTAAATTTTCATTAGATCACCCGAGCATGAACAAGCACCACTCGTCCGTCATTTTTTAGTGCACCTGGCAGGTTTGTGTAAATGTCTCTCTGTGTTAATTCAAATGACATGTCAGGTGGATATGAATACAATTAGTTTCACATCGCTGAGGCAGAAGTAATGAGCCCCTGTGGAACGGAGCCAGCGTCCTCCGTCGTACGCAGCTCTGGATCTTCCCTCTTAATTTTCTCTTCCCTCTTCTGTAGACTGATGGAGGTTATCGTGAGAAAAATGTGGGGTTCTGTGTTATTAGAGTGAGTGTTGGAGCGGTAGTCACCATTGTGAGATAATGTTATACCTGCCCACATATAAAGTACTGTGAACTAGTAACAGGGAGTGAAAAAACTACCTCAGTACTGATTATATAACCCTGATGATGTCACCAGGGTCATTTTGGCTTCAGTTTGAAGACAACTTTATAACTTTTTAATAGGAAACCCTTGGAAAGGCTTTTCAGAATAAATGAAAATATGGTTGCTTGCATTCACATGTGTACTGAAGGGAGACAAGTGTTATGCATGTCTAACCTTCAGCACACTGCTTGATTTAATCATAAGGGGAATTAAGTTTTTAGAATGACATAAGTCATTCTGGCAGAAGCTTTATGAAACTGACAGTTTAGTATCTTGTTGTTTCCTAGCAACATCCTAAAAGCCACTTTATGATTTGGCTGTTATGACTTCATTTCATTTTTGAGATATGGCTGTGAAACTAGAAATGTTTATTTCTGAAACAAAGGCATGGTATTTGTGAGAGCCGAGATTAATTGATTGTTAAGGTTCAAATGTAGAAGTGGCAGGAGGAGTAGAAATGGGAAGATTCAAGCAGGAAAAAAAGATCAAGATGAAAGCAGGAAATCCACTTCTAAGGACAATTATTTGGATACCGATGATCTATATTATCTGATTCTTGAACGAGCAGAGGAACACACGGCTGATGCTGAACAGCACCAGTGTGAATCCATGGAGCTGTCAATTTCACTTTCATATATCTTTTGACCAAATCCATCTTTTCTTCTGGATTAAATTTTCCTACAGAACCGCTCAAGCATTCTGCTCACAGACAACTTTTATGTGTGTTCATCAGCAGATGCTTCAAATGTTTGTATTAAAAGTATATTTCACTGTTGAAGATTACCCCCTAAAAAAGTATATGGAATTTGATAGCACTCAACAGCAATTTCTAGCTGCAAAAGGACACCAGAGTTTCGCTGTTTGTGCTACACAAGGCGCGTGTGCCAGAAAATGACTGTCACACAGTTTACATATAAAAACACTATTTACATGTCTAGGGATTACATTACATTACAGTCATTTAGCAGACGCTTTTATCCAAAGCGACTTACAGTCAGTAGTATATTACATATCATTCACCCATTCACACACTGATGACAGGCTACCATGCAAGGTGCCACCATCAGACTCTAACTAACATTCATGCAACATCCAGTCCACACCGATGGCAAGCCTTCAGGAGCAACTTGGGGTTAAGTGTCTTGCCCAAGGACACATCAACTGCCGAAGCCGGGTATCGAACCACCGACCCTCTGATTGGAGAACTACCTTGCTCTCCACTACGCCACAGCCGCCGGATTACAAAGAAAGGCCAATTGGTTTAGAGTTTAAGAAACAGGAGGTCTTTAAAATCTCCTCAGTAAATAATTTCCAGCCAAATCAAATAGTTTACAGGATATAGAAACACAGGATATTCAACCTGTGTTTCTATATAATGCATGTAATACTTGCCTTGTTTCTTTACAGGGCTTGTACAAAGGCAATAACGTAGTCCATTATTATGAGATATGATTTTACAGATAATTACAATCCCTCCTCGATATTGTGGAGGTTGTTTTATGGCTTTTGCCGGTTACAACTACAGTCTATGGGCATATCTCTGGGTTACACTCGTTGTCTTTCTGATTCCTCACAGTTCATTTTGTTTGTACGCCCTCTAGTGTCTCGGAGTATAATGCAGTACAAAGCGCAGAGAGTATAAATGCCTCAGTTCATGTTCAGAGTTTACGTGAAGTCTGCAGAGAGAGTATAAACAAAGCTTAACAATATGTCATGGCTGATTGTGAAGATCTATTAAAAATAGATAAAATTACCTCAACCAATTGGTGGTCATGGGATAATCTAGCTTTGTGGTACACCCTTTCAAACACTAATTTTGTTGTATGGAACATTTTATGGCTTTACAACATCAGCGCTCCATCCATTATTATTTTAAAGCAAACAGTAAATGGGGTGATATCACTTGTTTTAGAATTCTCCCCTTGGTTTCCAACTTTAAGGGAAAGTGCTGCATGTTAAAAAAATATTGACAAGACTATTCTGGGGTGCAGGTAAAACAAATGTGAATTCATAAAAAGGGCTGGGTTCTCCTTTTAATGCCAAATCCACGATCATAATATCGAGTTCCATTTTCAAACAAAAACGGGAGTTGGGTGGCTTTTCTTTTCAGGGAAGGGACGGATCCTTCTCACGTTGCTCAGCCATCTGCAGGTTCTGTTTGTTGAGGCAATGTGAGTGGAGAACTGTCATGACCATGGCCATGTCTCTGTTTATTCCTTGTGTTTCATGTGTTTTCCCTTGTTTGGTTATCTCTGTGTGTGTGTCTCTGAGGTGGGTGTGTCACCCCTCCCACACTCTTCCCTCACTCACCTAATCACCTCATCAGCACAAGCAGACTCACCTGCTCCAAGCCACACACCTGCCTTCTATCTACTCATCAACTCTGCAGTATTTAAACACCAGTCTCACACACACTCACTGCCAGATCGTACTCCGCACTATGCCAGTTAATTCCTGAGCCTTTCCAGCGTTCTGTAAATCTTGTTATATTCTGTCTGCCTGTGATTTTTGACCTTTGCCTGATTTTGACCTGCCCTGTATGGATTCTGTGTTTTGGATACCTTTGCCTTGGACTCTGCTCTGACTTTTTGGATTGTTTGACCTCTGCCTGCCTATTGACTACGAGACTGTTTTTGCCCTTTGGATTGTTGCTTGAGAACTAAATTAAATCTACTCTGAACCAAGAGCTGTGTGTCTGCTAGTGGGTCCTTTTCTACTGAATCCCTAACAAGAACTCATCAAAGAGCACACTTTCTTGGTGGTAGGGGACGGAGCCACAGTTTGGTCTCCATGGTGATTGAAAGATTCTCTGGTCTTCATACAGGGGTCCTACCAAGAACAGGGACGGGCTGAATAGTCTCTTTGCTTCGGAAGCTTCATAACTGAGTGACTGACCCAGAAGAAAGTGTTAGCCATGTTAACAGCTAGTTAAATTCTCTAAATGCTAATGTAGCCCTGTCTAATAGATAATTTACACATTAGGATGTAAACAGTTTTCTAAAAAACAAGTTAAAAGTGTTTAAGTATGGGTAAAAATAGATATGGATGGATACATTTTTTTTAAATTAGAGAATATTAATAATCTTTACAGTTCAAAGGTTGGAGTTCATGCAAATGAGCATAGTTTGTTTGATATGTACATAATTCAGCATGCATAGTCAGAATAAAAACCTAACATGTTTAGCAGCATAATACGTCAATCTTAGTTTTTCTTTGTTTTAATTGAATGTCCTGAAATCAGCCAATCCAATCCCATTCTCAGGTAGAGGGGTGGGGCTTAGTTGTATTCAGCTAGGTAACGTGTTTTGGAGAAAAGCAAAAGCGTATTATTGCCGTTGAGTGAACAGTGAATATTGTACGAGCTATAACGTTCATAACTTAGTGGCTGACAACCAGTTATCCAATGGTTTGGAACTTTGTGATCTACAAGAGGTAAATACGAGTTTGTGTACTGTTTTTTATCCTCTTACTAAATGTTGTAACACAAGTTGTGTTTTGCTAATCGCAAGCAGCCGTTAACATTAGCATAATAACAGTCAGCTTAAGTTTCATTCTGTTAGCTGTGCATTTAACCCCTGTGGTTAAGACAAACTTTTGCTCGATCGCCATGAAGTAGAGTAAATAGTAGCAGTCTCAGACGGTCGCTCTCTGCGGTGCACCACTTATCCTTGTTAATCATACATCATTCACTGTTTTATTCATTATGTCATAGTTCGTCAACGTCCAGGGAACGTTTTGATTTAGGCTGATCTGAAACAACTGGTTACCTTGGAACACTTCCAAACATATTTATCAAACCATACACCACTTCCTATGAGGCATTTTGACAAAAATAGATGTACTTTTGTTACAAATATAATATGACCATTGTACTGTCCAAATACACAGAGTTATTGCTAACACTAAATCACAGGAGGAATGGAATATAGTAGTATAGTATTGTTATACCCACAAATCAATGAAGGAATGGACGTGGTAATTTACAGGGTCATTTTCCATATTTGAATGTGTCTTGTAACGTTATAGTGAAATACAGTGGCTCCAAATTAGATCTTTACTTAAGTGATACATGTTTATCGCTCAGTAACCACAGCATGCTGTACAAAAATGAAACCAGAATAAAGTCAATATGAAATGAAAAAAAAAAACACAACACAAAAGCTACACCTTGACTTAATATCTACAAGGACAAGGAAAAACTCCCCAAAATACTAGAGAGAAATTGGAAGACATCACAAGACAGAATCCAGCCTTCCTGGATGGCTAGCATGCAAAAGTGCTGAGTTTATTTTATTGGTTTATTTGGTAGGGACAGTGCACATTAATAAAACATTTCTGTAAATGCGCCAGAGTTAGCCATGAGGCTATTTTTCATCTGTAGTCCCTACAGAAAAGTCACCCTAAAAACAGGATATAAGATTAAAATTACAAAATGATGTTAAATAGAACATGGACTAAAAACAAGATTATCTTGCATTGTTAAACACTAAAAACGTATATATATCAGAAGCAGAATACATAAAAAACCATGCAGAGTATGTAAAATAGTGTCATTTCAGCCTGACAGGGCTAAACAACAATAAAATACATGCTTGCAGGTAGATGAGTGTTGAGTGGACAGCAGTGCAGAGACAGAGGTAGCAGCTAGAGTAGAAGAGCTTCAGCAATATATGTTCTTCCTATCCCTCTGTCGTCTACTAAAGTAAACATGCTGGACAGCACAAGTCCTGCTCCAGACGTGGTTTCCCAATGCAGATCCAGTGGAACCAGAGACTGCATGGTGTACACTGGATCTGAGGAGAAGCATGGCAGTAGATTAGGAATATAATATATTACACCTAAATGCAAATGATGATACCTGGACAGCAAAAAAAAAGACAAACCTGGGTCAGTGACCAGTCTACAAGCTATTTCTCTCCTCAACTGAGCAGTAGCAGCCTTATCAGTAGAGAAATCCCACCAGTTAAAATAAGCTCTGCAAACTACACAAGATATGGCTAATCAGTATCACTCAGTATTCAACAAATGGTCAGTTGCACTCTTACCTTGCAGAGGAGGGCCACACAGGACATTGAGTCTTGCTCTTTTGGATGGCTTATTGTAGCACAAGTCCAACGAGATATATGAATATTTTTATGTTTCATGAACAGAAGAGAAAAATATAGTTTCTATTTGTAACCAAGAACATTCTATGGCATTATAACTACTGATGTGTAACTTGTCTTGTCATATCCTTGCATTGTTTAAGTGATCAGGGGTTTCACTCAAAGGATCAATGTATAGCACCCGCTTTTCCTTTGGATAAATTACCTTCACATACATTCAAATTCACCTAAAGAGGATTACGTGCCATTTGTTACAAACCGGTCCTATGAGGACATTGAAGGCCATTGGGTCAAGCTGAAAGCATACACACATAATGAATGAAAATGCTGCTTGTATCTTTAATCGTGTCTGAACAGATTCTTCTTTATTCCCCTGATTATCCTTACCACATTGCACTCAGGGAACAAGATATCATTTTTTCTCCGTTTCTTCTTGTATCTTCCAAATGTTTGCATGAATGAATGCATTCAAAACCTTAATTGACAATTTTGGGGCATATAAATGACAGACTGCATGGTTTTACTGCCTGTCCCTCATTCTCTAGCTCCCTTCATGGGGCCACATTTTGCAGGTCTGTAGCAAAAATCTTGTAAGGCCCCACTTTGCTCCACAGCACACCTTTACATTTACCCACCCAGATGTCAGCTATTACTGAGATAAGAAGACAGAGTTGTTTACCAAGGCCATATTTGTAATGTGTTGCACTTTCAAATTCCAAAAGGTCACCATAGCTGTCATAAAATTGAAATTGACATCTATACTTACATTCCTCTGGGGAGGCGGGTGCGTTCCATAAGTGGATGATAAGGCGTCTGATTTTGGACTGAGTATGACAGTAGGGGATTGGGGAACCCCAAAACACCTCAAGGGGCTGGGCTGCAGTGCTGGATGAGGACTGGAAGTGGTGGCAATCCACTTGGGTGCGTGCTTCCAGTTCCACATATTTCTTAAGATGGTCAATTTATTTTTCATGTTGTTCCCTTTTTGACTTTTCAGGTCAGCACTTTTTCCATCTATCTTTGTTATGGTGTATGGACCCAAAAAGTCAGTCTCCAGTTTACCCCCGTTTCTCTTCCCAAATATTTTTCCTCAACACCTTGTCCCTCCTGGCAAAGCTGTCATCATCCCCCTTTGACAATTTTATCTTAAGCACCCTTTCCTGTCCTTTTTGTGTGGATGCACATGACCTCATTTTGGGTGCAGTGATGTGTTCTTTAGTTATCTGTAACCTTGGTGTATAAAAAAAAGTACATATTAGCAGAGAAATATATATATGTATATATTTGCCAAGCAGCTTCTACTGCAGGAAACTGCCATCATAACGGCCTCCATCCCATACATAAGAAAATATGTTGAGTATTTGGTTGTCAGTTTTTTTTTAATTTTTTTTTTTTTAGGCCAAACACAGTTGGCAGTATGAATTTTTTACCACTTGCTTGGGTGGTCCTGCACCATTTTTCTCAGAGCTCTGAAATTGAAAAACAAAGAAATCAGTCATTCTCCATGTAAAGTTTATTACAAGCGGTATTATCAGAATGCATTATTTGGAAAAGTCTATTTTTACCCTTGAATGGTGCCATTGAGCTTTTCTCCCAAGCTATTTGTTTGAGGGTGGTAGGCTGCACAGAGGTTTCTGGCAATGCCAAGTTTTTCACATAATTCTATATTGATCTAGAATATGCATGAAGAAGATATATTTGAATACCAAGGTGCTTTTTCCATTGCTGATGTGACCAAAAATAATGTTATCACTTACTTTGTTGGCAAATACTTTGCCATTGTCGGTCAGGATACGTTAGGGCGTGCCAAACTTCCAAAAATCCATTATGCACAATATATATTCTTCAGCTCTCAGGATAGACTTCAAGCCTCTTTGTGAAGTAATGCACAATGACACATGTATACGTATCCATTTTTGGTGCATTTCGGCTTTCCAACAAAATCCATCCCAACTGGTTTGAATGGCTCAGTCACCTTAGAATACAAACCAAAACTTAACACCCACAACACTCCCATACAACATGTTGAACTGAATGTCTTCATTCACCTCTTTGGGTTTATACTGAATTTTCTCATTTATAGAGGTCCCTTTTTTTTTGGCAGGCATCACACTGGGCAATCTAACAAAGTGAAACAATTGAGAACATTCTGATATTGAATATATAAATATTTCCATAGGGTCCACAGAAATATCTAGCAATAAAACACTCACCCATTTTTGGAATTCTGCCTTGATACCAGGCCAGTAGTAATGCTGAAGGATTGGATCCAGTGTTTTGTCGACTCCGCAGTGAGTCCCAATATCACTGTCATGGAACTCCACAGATATATTGTTGGCTTCTTGTGGAGTAAGTACTACCTTAGCAAGATGATGCTGCTGCTCATCTTTCTTTCTGCGGCACTGGTAATAAAGTTCCCCATCTAGGGATTACATTGCATAAACATTTGAAATCACATTTAAAAATTTGGTTCCAAAAGGATACCATGCTGTTGTGTGGTTTGCCTTACTTATCAATTGGTAACTCTTTGTCTGAGAACATAACGCTAATTTTGAAGAAATTTGAAAGCTAAATGTTGCTGAGCTTGAAGTTGAGTAACTCTTTTACTTTCCGAGGGTCAACCTGTGATTCCTTTATTCATTTTTTTTACTTTACTTTGTAACAACCCAACCTCAGGCCTTAACATGAATGGGAGACAAAACGAGTTGAAATGGAACAAATAACCACATTAATCTAACAGATAATATTGTTAAACGAAACAATCTTGGAAAATCAATCAGAAACAAAACTACACAAACTAAACTAAACAGCAGCTGTGTCAGCCGAGGAAGAGAGAGAGAGAGAGAGAGAGAGAGAGAGAGAGAGAGAGAGAGAGAGAGAGCATCCATGTTCAGCTGGTTAGCCGCAATCAACTCTCTGAAAGACAGAGTGACAGCAAACAGTCGTAACAATAGTAATGTACCACTGAGCAAATGTCGCGTTAACTACCCCATTTTCCTTTTCCACTGATGTTAATAATTCCTTTTATGTGATTGCTTGATCCTGAATTTGCATTTGCACAGTGTATTTTTTACATCTGTTAAGCACTATGTAAACTTGTGTAATATGTAAATAAAGTTGATCATCATTATTTGTATTATTATTACAGTCTGAATATTATTTAGAAACAGTGGGAGTGAACATTATACATGTGGATATATATATATATATATATATATATATATATATATATATATACACACACACACACCCAAGGTAACCAGTTGTTTCAGATCAGCCTAAATCAAAACATTCCCTAGACGCTGACAACCTGTGATGTAATGAATAAAACACTGAATGATAAATTGATGAACAAGGATAAGTGGCGCATCGCGGAGAGCGAGACCAGTCTTCGATACTGGTACTTTTTTGCTCTACAGAGATCAAAGCCAGTTCCTTGTGATCTTCCCATAAATATACGTGGCTATGATATAGTGCTCACTTATACGATCGTTATTGCCGCGAGATGCGGCTTGAAGATCTCCTGCAACATGATTGTGAATGTGTGACAAATCTGGCGACAGAGGCAGACGACAGTTAAGTGAACAAAATCCACGCTTAGGGAACCAGTGGGTTTAAAAACCAGTTGGGGTGTAATAGCGGGAGAGCTCCTTTGAACCACTATGGAGAACTGTTTTCCACCTGTGCATGTGCTGCTGTAGACTATTCCTTGTATTCCTGAGTACTGATAAACTAGCACGTGCAGAGTGAGAGTGAGACTGTGAGGGTTTACAGTATATTGATGTTCACATGTTAAAGATGCTATGCATTTGTGATGTTAGAGCCTGAGTAAATGTAACCAATGATGATTTAAAAGAGTTTTAAAGTTACTGAGAGGAACTCACATTATTTTCTGTTTATTAAAATTGGATAGCATTTATATTTACATTTATTTTACGAGTGAGCTGAAGTTATATTGATTGTTGTACGTGCTGTAATAAATACCAAACTTTGTTTTAAAGGTATTAAAAGTATATTTGGTGTCAAAGTTCATCATGTATATTTATAGGCTAATTCATGTTTTAGTAAGAACTGTTTAAAAAGGGTAAAATACAATTAAAACACAAGGTTAAAGACCTAACAGGAGGCATAGACCTTTATTTTATGTCCTTGATCCTTTTGGAGGCACTGTCAGTATTTTTGTTTTCAAAATTAAGGGAACAACGGTTTTAAGAATCATATTTATTTATAAGAACAGGTAATAGTGCTATTACGTTAAAAACTGTACCCAGGGCCTTTTTTTAGATAGATATCGGCCCCACAATTCCTTGCAGCAGCAACTTTTTGAAGCGGCACAGCATTCAACCGTTCATGAAAACAAATGATACACCTATTTTGCATAGATCAACATTTCTTCATACAGTCAAATACGAATGGGATTGATATTGATGATTTAAATGGACAGTGACCACCAGTATGCAAAATACCCTGTGGAAATCGTCCAGGTTCTCAGGAAAGGCACAGGATCAAATATGTCCAAAGGGAGTCCATTAAGGTCCACAAACAGACGTGAAGACAGGCCCACTTCATGACTGTTGCGGCCTCGGGTGGTTTTATCATTTACAGCTGAAAGTCATCTCTCACATACCCTCTTCTTATTTGTGAATAAATGTCTTGCACTTGGCATTAGTAAGCTTTCAAAAGACATTTTAGTGACAACTAAAGTTGACAAATAATTGTCTTGTGATTTTAGAGAACGCACACAATTTAGCATGTGAGGCTTTCAGTGTGACAGCCGTTTTGTTTGTCTTTATTTTTATATATTAATTTGACCATGTAACAAATAAGTAAAAGACTACATAAGAATAACAAAATATAAGCAAATTATAACAACTGTGAATAAACAAATTCTCATAAACAACATAAGTAAATATTACATGTCCGAAAAGCTCCTACTTCTTCCCCATAACTGAAACAATAAACTTAATATTTATTAGATACACTTTTGTGACCAATAGCCTATATTCCTTTTTGATTTCAATTCCAACCGTGGTAATGAAGTAATATCTTTCATGTTAATGATAAATAATCCTTTTTTTACATTTGCTGTAATTTGCAGTGTTACAGCCTCAAATGAGACAGACAATAACATGACATATCATTGAAAAAACAAAATCACTTTATTGCACACAGGAAATAAAACTGTTGAATTATTATGCCATGAGTCAATTGTCAGGTTTGGTATGTGCTTTTTGTAGTCCTTTTATTGGAGAGTGTAGTTTCACCATAGCAGACCCACGGTGAAAACAGCCGCTGCTGGTTAGGAAAAGACATTAGGGCGTATTTTATTTGGCTTTTCAACTGCAGCCCAGGAGTCAGGAACAAGAGAATAACCAGAATGACGGGTGAAAGAGCTCATACCAGGATTTTATGGCCTCATAAATTCCCCTTTAACACATTGCGTAATGTCCAAAAAAGAGCTATTAAGTGAGAGAACAGGCAACATACCTTTGTAATTATAGTGTGTTGTTGTTGCTGTAGGCTGCGGGCTTTGCTGCTGGTGCTAGACTGGAGATGATCGCGAGTGGGCAAGCAAAAAGAGAGTCAAGAAGGTTTTAAGAAGTTGAATGTCTGAAAAGAATTCCAAACTCACAAGTGATTTAATGTGTTTCTCACCACGTATAAAATATATTAATACAAATTTAAATTTAAAATTCAGACAGATGCAAATTTCCTCAATTAGGTCTTTCCACTCTTAAAAAATTACAATGCCCTGCTGATGCCAAGAACGTCATAAAAGCACTATAGAGTAACTGTTAGTCACTGGGACTTGGCAGGTAAGTTATTAATAAATTCAAATCAACCAACATCAAATAAACATGATGGGTGGTCTCAGAGACAAATTTGTGGAGTTAACCTGAGCTACGGTTTTGGGGCCATGGCCTTTAACGTTTGACTCTTTGTTACAGTGTGACAAATCGACATGTCTGAACACGGCCATAGTACACTGATGAGCAGTTGGATAAATTAGAATCAGATTTAATGGCCAAGTAAGTTTGAACACATAAGAGGAATTTGACTGTTATTTTGTTGCTTTCAATGAACATACTTAGCATGTACTTACTGTAAAAGTATCCATCTATAAAGATCAAACAACACCATAGTTACATTTGTAATTTCCTAATGCACTGCTGTATTACTGTTGTGTTATTAGGAACATGTGTCTAGATGTACTGGTTAAACCTTATCTCATACATACATACATACATACATACATACATACATACATACATACATACATACATACATACATACATACATACATACATATATATATATCTTATCATATTAAGAAGTTTTTCTAATATCCCCCTCAATATCCCCCCTCAAACATTAGAAACACTTCTTAATATGATGAAGGGGTTTATTCAAATGTATGTTTTTCTCCATCTATTTCATTCAGCAATATAAAAAGAATGTAAACTGACCAGCCTCAAGTATTTTCTTTGGTCACGGTCTAGTCTCAAACAGGACTGGATTTGTTCTGAGGATGAACTGGACTCATCATATGTGGTCTTTCCCAAATCCAAAAAACCAAACAGATTCATTGAATTTCACGAAGTAAGCACAAACATGAACCATGACCTCTGCATTCCTCCTGCACATCAAGATGTCCTGCCAATAGCACCAGTTTGATGTGGACATTGGATGTGGATGCGTGAGATAAAATCTCTGACTCCCTTCTTCACATCAAACCTCCTTTTGGACAGTTGTCCACTGGATATTTGCTCTGTATATACCAGCCTTCATGTTCTCCAGGATCTAATTAGCACTCAATCCTAAAACCACACATGCATTCACCCTTAGTTCCCCCCTTTCCCTCCCCCACCTCATCTCCATCACTGACTCATTTATAAATGATAAATGTACTTGATCTAAACTCTGACAGGATGATTAATGTGAGTAAGAATATGATTATGCATGGGAGATTTTAGAGGGTGAGATTTTTTTTATTTATTCTGTCAACATAATTACATGACAGTCCCCCCTCTTGTCACTTCTTTTTTTATTCTATTTTGTTTTCTTTCATATAAATCAGCAGTTTGTCACCTAGTTATTTCTTGCAGTGATTTTATTTGAGAAGTTTTTCTTTACAAAGAAGTTTCCTAAACTTACTCAGAAGTTTCTCATTTAATTTCCTTTATTCTTGGGATTTTTTACCCCAAGATACAGGATCTAAGATTTTCCAACAGTCAGTATCACATATACCCTTAAGGGCCCCTGTGGAAAAGTTCTTTGAAACACTTTTTTGATGCCTCACAAAAAATGTTGTAACAACTTGCATTTCTTTTTACATTCTATTGCAATTCTTTTGGGCAATTTTATATTCAAACCCAGCTAGTAGTAAAACTTAGCAAGACGCAGGGCCGTCCAGGCCATTTGTGGTGCTAGTACTGTCGTTATCAGCATCTCCTGTTCATTCCCTCCAGGTTTGTGTATGTTAGTTGGAGTCAGATGTGCAGGCTCTTTGGCTGGAAGCCATAAATTGTTTGTCCTTGCGTGTGTATTTCGTAATGCCAATTATTTTATACTTTGAAAGAAGCCAGTCTAAATTAATTAATTAAAAACACATCAACAGTGTAGCTCAGTGGACAGTATAGCACAAGATGCCTTGTTTGGTTTATCAGACCTCTATGCTTAAATAAATAAAATTGAATTAGACGAGACAGCCAGAGTTACTCATATAATTAACATTAACAGCTGATATAATCTGCTGCCCGCAACATCGACCTGGGGAAAGCAACCGTCAGCGTCAAAATGAAAATCTACTACCTCAAAGTTCCCCTTTGGTTCGTACACTTTGCAACACATTAGTAGAGGTGTGGAAATGTCTTGATTCCAAGATGCTAAGATGCATGATGTTCATTTGGTAAAATGATGCATTGCGATGGGGCCATGAACAACTCTGCATCGATGCAGTGACAGTACTTAATCACGAGAATGTTCTAATTTCAGCTCAGTGTGAGTCTTAACTGCGTTTTGTTGTCCACTGTTGCACTTGTTTCGCGTTTGTGATTTCTGCGTTTCACTGAGAGCGGCGCTCACACATAGTCGTAGTTGACAGGGGAGTGATTATGGAATTGAGTCGTCCAGTAACGACTAACACCTCTACACAGACCAAACCCCAGAACCTCGCTCAAAACGACTCTCAAGGCCAATGAGACAGTTGCAAGCAAGGCTCATGTTCCCCCTGGAGCTACATCAGACCCAGCATGGTTATTTTTCCTCACTCTTTGTGCTTGACCACATTTAACTTGACTCTATGGACCCTTGCTAGCTAGCTTGTTGCCTACTCAGAGCATTGCTATCAAGGCATGTAGACCCAGCCATACAGTGGGTACGGAAAGTATTCAGACCCCTTTAAATTTTTCACTCTTTGTTTCATTGCAGCCATTTGCTAAAATCGAAAAAGTTTTTTTTTTCGCATTAATGTACACTCAGCAACCCATCTTGACAGAAAAAAACAGAAATGTAGAAATTTTTGCAAATTTATTAAAAAAGAAAAACTGAAATATCACATGGTCATAAGTATTCAGACCCTTTGCTGTGACACTCATATTTAACTCACATGCTGTCCATTTCTTCTGATCCTCCTTGAGATGGTTCTACTCCTTCATTGGAGTCCAGCTGTGTTTAATTAAACTGATTGGACTTGATTAGGAAAGGCACACACCTGTCTATATAAGACCTTACAGCTCACAGTGCATGTCAGAACAAATGAGAATCATGAGGTCGAAGGAACTGCCCAAGGAGCTCAGAGACAGAATTGTGGCAAGGCACAGATCTGGCCAAGGTTACAAAAGAATTTCTGCAGCACTCAAGGTTCCTAAGAGCACAGTGGCCTCCATAATCCTTAAATGGAAGAAGTATGGGATGACCAGAACTCTTCCTAGACCTGGCCGTCCAGCCAAACTGAGCAATCGTGGGAGAAGAGCCTTGGTGAGAGAGGTAAAGAAGAACCCAAAGATCACTGTGGCTGAGCTCCAGAGATGCAGTAGGGAGATGGGAGAAAGTTCCACAAAGTCAACTATCACTGCAGCCCTCCACCAGTCGGGGCTTTATGGCAGAGTGGCCCGACGGAAGCCTCTCCTCAGTGCAAGACATATGAAAGCCTGCATAGAGTTTGCCAAAAAACACATGGAGGACTCCCAAACTATGAGAAATAAGATTCTCTGGTCTGATGAGACCAAGATTGAACTTTTGGCATTAATTCTAAGCGGTATGTGTGGAGAAAACCAGGCACTGCTCATCACCTGCCCAATACAATCCCAACAGTGAAACATGGTGGTGGCAGCATCATGCTATGGGGGTGTTTTTCAGCTGCAGGGACAGGACGACTGGTTGCAATTGAAGGAAAGATGAATGCGGCCAAGTACAGAGATATCCTGGAAGAAAACCTCCTCCAGAGTGCTCAGGACCTCAGACTGGGCCGAAGGTTCACCTTCCAACAAGACAATGACCCGAAGCACACAGCTAAAATAACAAAGGAGTGGCTTCAGAACAAGTCTGTGACCATTCTTGACTGGCCCAGCCAGAGCCCTGACCTAAACCCGATTGAGCATCTCTGGAGAGACCTGAAAATGGCTGTCCACCAACGTTCACCATCCAACCTGACAGAACTGGAGAGGATCTGCAAGGAAGAATGGCAGAGGATCCCCAAATCCAGGTGTGAGAAACTTGTTGCATCATTCCCAAGAAGACTCATGGCTGTACTAGCTCAAAAGGGTGCTTCTACTCAATACTGAGCAAAGGGTCTGAATACTTATGACCATGTGATATTTCAGTTTTTCTTTTTTAATAAATTTGCAAAAATTTCTACATTTCTGTTTTTTTCTGTCAAGATGGGTTGCTGAGTGTACATTAATGCGAAAAAAAAATGAACTTTTTCGATTTTAGCAAATGGCTGCAAAGAGTGAAAAATTTAAAGGGGTCTGAATACTTTCCGTACCCACTGTATTCCCTCAGCCATTCTAACAGCTACTAACTGCTAACAAAACTAACATCATAAAGTATGTTCTTTTTGACTTTGAACAATGATAGATTAATGTGTGCACAGGAAGCTGCCGCAATACGGCTTTTTATCACCCATACAGCATTGAGGTAATGAGCCGTTACAGTCAGGTAGCTCTGTGTAGCCCTTTACGTCCAGCCGTCTGTTGTCAGAGCAACAGCGGTGATCCGGACATTTGATTCTCTATTTGGGCTTTTGTTTTCTTGTGCATAACAGGAATTACGGTCTGACTGAAACGGGCTCGTGAAGGAGTAGTGTAACGGGACTCATTAACATTTAGCATGTTCGTGAAGCCTGCGTTTTCCATTTCAGAGAAGGGTCTCATATCCGCAGCTATAAATGTACCAATCTCCGTGGTGATAGCTTTCTCCCTGTTTGAATCAGTAGTGAATAGCTGACTAAACAATGCGTGGAGAGTTTGTAGCTTGTGTGCTGCTCTTGGTTTTCCCGGTGGGCTCGTTCAGGGCAGCCTGGACGAGCCCTATTTCACACTATTTAGGCTGTATTTATTTTACAAATGCAATTGTTATATTACAACAAATTGTTCGGTTTGTCATTCCCACCGAATCGAAAGCCTCGTACCGAACGGCTCGATACAAATAAGTGTATTGCTACACCCCTAATAAATATACATGAAATGGGGCAATTTGGTGCATTCTGTTTCTTTCCTATCTTTAGTTGCTTGGTTGCTCATGAAGCCAAAAAATTACCCATATCTTCTACATCCCACATGGCCAATGGAGCAAGGGCTCTGGTGTTTTGAAATGTTGTTGACATATAAAAGTCATTAAATCCCAGACTTAGAAAAGCATAGAGTATTGTGGAAGCACCCACTGACAACTGGAAACCCTGGGAAACTGATAACTGACACAATGATTTAATTATCATCTCACAGGTTGCCTGCTGGTAGGGTTACATCATCAGTGCAGGCAAAATGAAACCAGAGTATTTACAGCTGAACAACGCAGCTCTGCATGTCTGAGATGATTCTGTTTTTAACAGCAAATTACCTCAAATAAAACAGCAGGGGAAAGATTTTCTTGTCAGTCATCTCTAGACTGACATAAATGAAACGCTGTTAACCTGTTAATAATGCTCAGTGGACATTGGATTTTCCATCGCTCGAAACCAATTAGTCATGATTCAAGAATGGTTGTTTTTCTTCCAACAGTGGAGGGCTCCAGTATCAGGAAAACCATGCTAAGACGGGACATGCGCACAACATGTGCAAAAAAAGGAGCAATGGGCACCATTTAGAGACAGCAATGGACAGCAGACAATAACATGTTTTCTGTGTAATTTCACCCTTTAGAAATTACAGTTTTTTTTCCCCTCCATTATCACCGTTAGAGGTTGAAAATATACAGGGGTCATAAAGACTGTGGTGGGTGTGCATGAAAGGAGGGTGTTTAATGACAGAATGCATTATTTTAAATTATTTTCTCAGTGAAGGCCAGACACCTAGTGAATACATTGTGGTATTTGATTCTCTTAGGCTCTGAGTACATATGTTTTGTTTCGGAATAAAAAAGTTCAGCAGAATGGAAAACACAACCCACAGTTCAGAGAATATATGTCATTTTCAACAAAATGGCCTTTTCATTGAGGGAGGCTTTGGTTTTGAGACTCTGAAATCAAACACAAGTCCTTCATGGCAGAAAAAAAGATAAGGTATTTCAATGCAGTATCTTTCAATTATCACTAAAATTAATCAAGATGGCATTAAATGAATATGTATGTTTGGACCTTTGCCTCGATCATACAAACTAGACTCAACTTTTCATGGACTTCAAGTAAAAAAGCTTTAAGCTATTCACAGTACCGGCTGCTGTGCAATCACATGCAGCTCAGTAATGTATTCATATTTCATTTTAGGGTTTTCACAACTGGATTGGGTGAGGACCCATGGGCTAAATGAGCAATACATGGTGTGTCATTCACTAATATGTGCGTAGAAATAGTCAAACTTTGCGCACACAATGAGTGTGCACGCTCAGTTACCGTCAGATTCATGACACGGACAATTTTGTCCTTACTTCCATTTGTGTGAGCAGCACACAGGCAGCGTGCAGTCCTAAGTTAACACAAATTACTTTTATCCTCAAGTATTTGAAGGACAGTGTTGAAAAATGCAGTGACTTGCACGACTCCATTTAGTTGTGGATATTGATTATTATTTATTTATTAACTTTTTTTCCGTCTACAATAGATATAAATTACATTTATCATGAAAATAAATGAAACACTCTGGCCATTATGAAAGGAAAACTCGAAGAAAAGAAGTGCTGGCAGAATCAGAATCATTCTAAATTGACAGGTGTGTCGTTGCTATTTGCAATTAGCATACTGCCTCTTCCCCATTTCTCTGTGTAAGGTAATGTGTTTGCCAAGAGGATTATCATAGAGGAAAGGGTGAAGTTGTTGTAAAATAAAAAAGCATGGCAATTTCACTACTGAAGAACATGAGCCAATGCCGAAGTTGAAGGCAGAAAAGGCACACTTTTCCAAAGTGTTTCCACTGGGATTGACGATGATAAAAAAAAAAGGCTTGGACTGCAATAACTGAGGCGGTTAATGTTGTGTCCCCTGAGATATGACTGTAGCTTGGATAAAAAGAAACAGCCCATGAAAGACTCAGTTGTTGGACAAACAGGGGTGAAAGTGATGACTTCCAGCAAGGACTTTCACGAAGAAGTCATTTATTTAATTATTGTATTAGGGTTGTATCGCCTACTTCGAATCTTTGTTTATAACGTTGACACTCAAATTATAAATCAACATTCAAATGCTATTTTAGTTTATTCATTCGGTTAATACATTTTTTTTGTTGCAAAGTTGCAAATAAAGATTAGGCTATACTAGTATTATTAGTAGGCTCTAATACTTTTTGTAGAGTAGGAATCCAGGAGAGACCGTGATTGTTGAGGACTGATGTCATCCAAAGATTTCCAATAGCTCCAGGCAGAGCATTGTAAAGTCGAATTGTATCGAAAAAAGATAGATGTAATAATTTCTATATAACTTCTGTTTTTAACTAACGAAATATCCTGCTTCAATCCATATTTGTTGGCGTTTAGGCTTTCACAACAAAAAACATTTACTACGGTCACAAAGGGCTTTGCTCTCCTAACTGCTGGCACGGTCCTGTATTAACAAAGTGGTCTAGCAGCAATCTAACAGCACCATTCATTCTTTTTTTAAGGGTGATGGGATCGTGTAATATGACAAAAGACATTCAAAGCGATATTTAAAAAGCAAAAAATGATATATGTTGATATTTTCACTATGACAGTAATTGATGAGAATGATGATAATGAAATGCGTTTTTTAATATGAGATGCATTTAGTTGAAAGGTGCGTTTTTACATTAAGACAGCCTTTCGGGACAATCATCCTTTCTGCTTATGCATGGTGTTTGTGAATGAGGCACAACGTGTCATGGGTTTAAATTCCTACATATTTTTTCCCCATGTAATACACTACTCTTGGTCGTAGCTTATTAGTGTCATAGTGTTTCAAATACTGTGGACTGTTCTCATACACAGTTCCTAGCTCTACCTATGAAAAGTAGTGCACAGTAATTCATATATATAAACCACAAAATCAATTTGTATGTAATCACCGCAATTGTGAACCAGGAAGTATAAAAAGCAACAACCTTGACATTGTAAACAGGACATTCACCCAGGAGACCATTGTTCGTGCCCCGTGTGAAATCAGCTGTCAACGTTGATTTATTTGTCACAGAACTTCCGTACTTAAGTAACGCCACTTCTGTAGTTATTTAAACACAAACCATAATCTTTTCCAAAACCTAATCATGTAGTTTTGTTGCCTTAACATAACCAAGTTGTTTTCTGTGAAGCTGGAGGTTTATTTTTGAATAAGTCTTGATAGTAGTGATGTGTCAAAGCAACAGCAATTATTTTGAGGGAACTCCCTATGCATGCTTTTCATAAAAAGTTGGTAAAAACATATTATCATATCACACCTGTTGAATTTCTGAAATGTATACTATATGTTGTCCATGCACCTAGTTACAGTTTGTGTGTGTAAATAATTGTATTTGATAACTGAAATTTTAAGTTCATCTGAGGTTTCTCTTGATGTGTCTTTGATTTTTTATTTTTTTTTGCTTTTAATAAAACATTTATCTGACATCAATAGACCTGCAGGAATTCTGCAAATAAGACAAAACCAGAACCAAAAGGATTATCACAGCCAAAGGGATTATCACAACCAAAAGGATTATCACAATCCAACACTACAGTCCTTCTAAATGTAAAAACGTTTGGTTTAATCCTGTGCCAATTCATAAATGCCAGAGAAACCTCTTTTAATAATTCACTATATAAATCTGTGCAATCCATAACTAAGGGTCTTTCATCCTTGAATGATGATAAACTGGATCCCTCATTTTATCCTTTCTTAATAGCGACGCTGATGAGTGTTTGTATCCAAAGATGGTTGTAAATATTCATGTCAGCATGACATCATAATAAAAGCATTCTAATTATCGACAAAGGTTGTAGAGGGCTTTGATTTTTTTTCACGAATCTTTTCTTTGGTATCAGCTCTAATCAGCACCTTCTAGCCACTATTTTATTTTTAAACTTGGCTTTTTGTCAGTCTCGCACAAAAACAATTTTTGTGGTGTGCAAAAAACAAAACAAGCAGCGGAATGCTGTGAATAATGTGAAATTCAAAATAGCGAGATGCGCTGTGGGTCCTAAGATCTTCGTGATTAAAATAGATTGACTTGTCAAGTTTGAACCTCCAAAATGACAACAAAGAAAAATGTCCTCCCTTTCAACACCAAGTTTCAAAATGCAATAGCTGCGATAACTGCAGACAAGACAATGCTTCTTCCATTTTCATGTCTGTCTTTTCACCTTCAGGCGTAACCATTTTTTCGACCTGCAGATTATTATTCTTGAGTTCTAGGCTGGCTGGGGAACTCTGGGAGGGGGGTGAACAGAGAGAGAAAAACTCCCCCCTCCCTCAGCAGCCAGCTTTGATGTGCCCTGAGCAACACACAGTCCCAGAATTACTCCACTTGAGCTACTCCGAAAACTTGGGTTGTACTTGGCAGCTCCCAGTTGAGTAAATGTGGAACAGGTTCAGTCTTTATTCATCCTTTAAAAAATATCCAAACGCAAAACCTCAGGCCCACACACACACACACACAGACACACACAAAAAAACACACACTCGTCCTGTGCATGACACTGAGTCAAATGGAATCTCTAATGTGCTTTAACGGTCATCGGTGGCTGGCTGGACACGATAGCATCAGTGCTGCAGCTATGACACCACTGGGACGACTGGGGCGGTGGTGGAATCAGACTGGACTAATCTGCCCGCAGGACTGACGCTATCAACAGGCTCATCTCTGCCGAGAATGAGATCCCTCTCACGACCTTCACCTGATCCTTATCAGGCCTGGACAAAAAGGAGTGTGTGTGTGTTGGAGTGTGTGGATTGGCAGCTGTGTGTGAGTCAGTGAATGCATAAGTTCGGGGTTGTGTGTGAACTGTTGAGATTGTTAGGAAGGCTGTCAAAGGCTTTTGAGTATGTATGAATCTGTGTGTTGGGGGGCCATATGAAACAGCTTGATTACTGTACTCGCCCTCTACACTCTACTTGCCTGGTTTCTATCGTAATGAGAAAGCTTGCAGACCCATAGGCAACATAAACAAAACTCATTGACTGAATATTAAGGCTAGATAGATGGTGTTGGCTTTATGTACTGAGGTTTGACAGGCATACTTCAAATACACTTTCTTGCTGGGCGTTAGACAAGAAAGTCCCAGTCTTATGTCTGAGCTCTAAATATGAAATCATAGCCAAGAGACGCTTAGTTTAGCTCAAATACATAAAGCAGGAGGAGCTGGATTATTCTTATGATTGGATGGTTAATCATTTTTGGGACAGTTAAATAAGAAGATCAATACCACTCTCATATCTGCATGTTAAACTAGCTAAGCTAGTGCCATGGAGCTAGTTTGCTATTAACAAAAAGGCTTGGAACAGGGGAAACAGCTAGCCTGTCCAAAGGAAAGAAATAAGGAAAGAAATGTAATAATAATAATAATTGTAATCAAGAAAATCTATCAGGAACTTGTGTCTGGACTGCAAGCGTAACAACGGTCTTGCACTTGTGTAACAACAACATTAACACGCAACACTAAAGTAACTGTCTACACCAGTTATGTCATTTCAAAGCATCAAGCACCAAAGGAGCAGCCAAACTTCCTGTGCAATGGGCAAAGTCAGTGAACCGTATGCTTCTCACTATCATCTCACCTCTCGCTGCTATGTTGGCCTACATTCTTGTCGTAAACAGGTAGTCAGTCACCTGCGGTCCTTTTGCAATTCTAAACCATGACTCAAAACTAAAAGCCTGTATGTGTTGTTTGGTTAACACAGCCATTAAAATATAACACTCAATTATCAATCACCTGCACCCAGAATGCACCTGTGAATGCACCTGTAACCAATTACATCACTTAGAAATTAGAGCTTGAACTCCATGAATAGGATTCAGGTTTGCTCTTTGAAATGAACAACAATGGAGGCCAATTAAAGAGTTAGCAGACTGTGATTACTATATATTTTATTGAGTTAACAGCACATTACAGTAATACAGTTCACTTCATCTCGAGTTGAAGTCATTAGGTCTGGTACTGATTTGTGATTTGTGTATACAGACTACAGCATGCTACAAATGAAAAATGCCTATGCCTCTAGATACCATGTTATACTCAGAACATCAACGTGTCCTTGGCATGTGAAAAAATTATGTATTTGTTCTTCTGTGTAAAGTTGTGATACAAAAATATGATTTTTATAAGAGTTAATGTCATTTTGAATTAGGTGTCCAGATGTAAGATATTTTATATTTTGTGTATGTTGCTTTTGTGTGTAGACTTTAAACAAAATGGCCCTAGTTTCAGAAATTGTTGTTGAGAAATTGCAAAAGAAAAGAAAACAGATAATGAGACGATGTTTCCACTTCTTGACCAAAGGGAAGCTTGTGGATTTGAAGACACAGATAAACCAAAACACAGAGCTTAACCTAATTGATTCATTTTTTATTATACAATAATAAGCTGCATTTCTTTGGAGCAGTGTGAGACCCAAATGAAAACCAAACAACTGACAGAAAACTAATTCAATCATTTCTACACATGCCAACCAAGAATTATTGCATCTCCAATAACATAATCTATTGGCCAGCAGTCGATACAACACCTCCTGTGTTTTCATATTGTCTGTGAAAACTGCTAAATGGATTTTTTTGTTATTCACATCAATCATAGGCAACAGATGCAACAAAATTGTCCAATGTCACACAAATCAGCCATGCAGGGCCAGTGGTGGTACTGTAATGATTGGATTTGGCCCTGAGAGGAACAACACTCTAGTTTATGGAAATCTGAACGAGGCTTATTCACAAGTGAATACAGGTGGCTGAAATTAGTTGGATTAGATTTTATTATTTTGAATGGAGCCTTTTAGTGTGAAAATTATAATGTCATCCTTTTAAGATAGATAGATAGATAGATAGATAGATAGATAGATAGATAGATAGATAGATAGATAGATAGATAGATAGAGAGCAGCTGCAGCTCGGGATGGAGGAAATTGAAAAGTGTTAATCAGCAGCTCAACTGTTTAATTGCAGAAGCAAATGGAAAATCCAATTTGTGTTTATGCTATTGTCTCGCAAACCACAGTCGTCTTTGTTTTCTGCACCGGCAATGGTTGATTAAATTGTGCTTAGAACCTGGAACAAGCCCAAACAACACAAAAACAAACCAGCTCATGTAGGGTAGACACGATTTATTGCCCTGACACAAAACTAAATTGTGTTTGCTATAGTGTTACAATTTAATTTTACGTACAATTTGCTATAATTTCTCGTTTGCCTGAGCCAGACCTTGTAATGCTTTCCTTTTTAAAAAGGCACTCAAGCTGAACTCTTCTTTAACATTCAAATAGGAAAGGTGGGAAAGGGCAGAGGAATCAAATGGAATCTAAACTGCATGATTCGTTAGCACCAGGATTTTGCGGGGAAGGAGGGGTTGAAATCTTTTAAAAACTTGCTGGGTAACCCATTTTGCATCTGTGGAATGAAAATGACTCTTCATTTTCAGAGAGGGGAAAGAGAGACAATGGGGTTCAGTTGTTTCTGTGGGATGATCTGTCCTCCCAGTTGAACACTAAGAGCTGATAAGACCACATGACTCAGCTGTGTTGCCTTTTATCACAGTGTGATGCTACGAAATCCATTATCTCCCTTTTACGACACCATCCCTGACAGAATGAGAAACTGAGGTAAGACGAGGCTGAGAGGACGCACAGTGGTGGTGATTTTGATGGAAAGTCTTCCTGTACTACTGCTGCATGTTTCACTCCTCCAGCTGCGAGATAATATTAAGTATGTGTATCTGTTTCTTATGAAACTGAAGGAAAACTACTTGATATACACTCATTAGGCGGAAATGTAGTGTATGGCAACCCGGCATCATGGTAGTTCATGAAATACACACAAATTGCAACCTATTGGTTTTGTGTATAGAGGCACCATTTGTCCATATTTTTGTGTTCAGCACAAAGACAAAGCCAATAGAAAGTCCCTAAGGATCCTTTTTCATGGTGGACACACAAATAAAACACATCCATGTGGCTATGCAACAGTCAGAGCTAGTGACGTAGTTTCAAATAGTGGTGCCGGCATCACAAAAGAAAAGGACAATTGGTGTTGCTTGGAACAAACCAATAGATTGCATTTTGTGACCGATTCATGAACCAACATGAGTCTGTGTTGAGTATTGCATGACACTTTAAAGATAATTTCCAACACATGAGCAATATACAAGGAAAAATAACTACCAAAAGGTCTTTGGTATGTACATTTGTGTTTCCCTCAGGATGAATTGTAATAACTTTGATGACCCCTTTAATTTGAAACCATCAGGTCAAAATTTAAATTTGTCAATTACTTTGGTTTATGACCAAACACCTCCAAAACTATTGACATTCTTTCTGGTGATGATGGTACACTAACACGCTGAACTAACATGGTAAACATACCTGCGAAACTACAGCGAAACTACAGAGAAGTCCCAGTTTGTCTGGGATTGTCCCAGGTTGGAAAACTGGATGTCCTGAGTCCAAACAAATATCTGTAAAACAAAAAGATGTCTTGGTTTACCCTCCCTACCAAATTGTCCTGATTTGTGCCCAAATTGAAATGAAAAAACAACAACATTGCATTTGTTCTCAATGCTAACATAGACATGTTTCATACAAACATTGCTGAAAGGTGGGCTCAGTAGATGTGCTTAATGCTCATAATTGTCCCCATCTTGATGAAGATGCCAATGGCGCGTGCAAAAAACATACATGTGTGCATGCATGAGCGAGTGGTACTCTTAAGGGTCCCTGTTTGGTGGTTTAAAATATGGTCACCCTCTGCATGTTTTTGTCATTGTGAGCATGTTAGCATGCTGGTGCTACCATTCAGATCAAAGCACAGCTATATCCAAGCACAGTCTAGCAGAGCCGCTGACGGTGTGGAGGACAGCAAGTTTACAAGCTAATTTTAAACCAATCAAAATCATCGTCAGAAGTTGCATTATGGCCAGTGCGTTCGGCCTCTATTGCTCTCCACACGGACATGTTTACCTGCATTCAACCACAGCCTGCTCAAAATTAATTTGCCAATACTACACAGGCCACTATGGAAATAAGAACGCTTCAAATGCAATAATCTTTACTCGTTGCCTAAAGATTCTACATTTGAACTCAGAATCAGTTTTATAAGATAATCATGGCTCTTTTTTTACCACCAGCAGCAGTGCATGGCATATATTGTTACGTTGTGAGTCTGTGTGTGTGTCATCTTGGCAAAATGGTCCTGGAGACACCTACTGTAGGTCACTTTTTCCATCTTACAACTTCTAAGCAGCAACAACTCTTTGTGTGTTGGTTAATATATAATTAAATACAGGACAGTAGAAGAAATATGTTAATTCATCCCAAGTTTTTGACACAGCAGTAGTGATTAGCATATACATTCCTGCCAAATTTGAGAAGGTGTCTCAGAGGGGAAGATCAGGAAGAGGGCTACCTTGGCTGCATTTCCACTGACCTTGCATATTGACAAATTGATAATAAGATAATAGTTTGCGCTCATGTCTTTGTGTGCCTTGTATTTCCAGCATTTCCTCCAGTGAAAATATTAACACAAAAATTCTTACATGTTGTAAAGAATGTATCTGGTAAGCCGTCAGGTCACGTCTCCTGCTTTTTTAGCGTGCTGTGTGAAAACTGAGGGGACAAAATATGAATTTTCCAATTTGTCCTTGTGGTGAATGGAGAGACACTGAAGCAGCAGTCTAACAAAGTATGCATTAAGTACAGCTGTCCGTAATATATACTGTAGATGAGGCGTGATATTTATTCTGAACATCCTCAGCCACTTTTATCACACTCCGTCTGGTTTTTGCAGCTCTTCTGCTGCAACTTGTTCTTACCACGGATCATCACTATTGGGTGCAATGAGGGGAAATAGGTTGAAGTGAATTATGTTCTAATGTGAGTTTTTGATCCATGACTTAAAGCTGCAATAATGAATATTTATTACAATGGATCAAATGACTGCGTGTAATGTGAAAGGGGTCGCTCAACACCGTTAATTATCATCCTAGTCTGCAGTTTCCGAAAACTCCGAAAGACAGACATTTCTCTTTGGAGATGGAGGAGACCAATGCAGGGATAAAAGCAGAGTGAACATTAGATTTACATTCATCAGTTGGTCAGAAACACAACTTAAACTGAATTAAAATGGTGCTCTATGTCTGCTGGACGTGTAGAGAGTCAAGTGTTGCAATGTTAGCCAATAACAAATATATACAGTTCATGAAACATCAATGTTGTTTTTACAGCTTGTTGCACTGCCCCCTTGTGGTCAAAAATCTATGAATTCAGCTTCAACCATCTATCTATGCTTTCTCTGGAAGTAAACTTGCCATGAGGCATGTTGAATTTGCAGAGAATTTTATTTTTATTTTTCTGCTCCACTGAGGCTGGACTTCACAGGCAGACTTCCTTAAGAAGTGGGCCCTTTCTAGACGTCTGCATGGTGAGGTTGTATCAAACTGTGCTGTAGACTTTCTGAGAAGGATCCACTATCAGTTGCAAATAAATCATCTCCAAAATTTCAATACATATTCTTCATTTATTACAAGTTTACCGAGAGGAATTGAGTTAGGTGATTTTGGAGTACTCTGTTCATGGATAGAATCCAGGTCCCAGGACTCACTGACAGCTCACATGATCATATATACACATACCACATATGTTCTGTCAGGACGCTCTTGGTCATGTTCCATGAAAAAATATTTTCGTTTATTATCTAGCTGATATCATTTTAGCGTACATAAAAAAATGTAAAAGATAAATGCATGCACATCCAGACAGAGATGCATAACCATGCACTCTCAATATACACAGACACAAACACAACTATCACCCCTAAAGTGAGAGGTGTGTGCTGTTATCACTTTCAGGAGGATAAACAATGTTAGTGAGAATACTAATCTTGGTGTACAAGCTCAGAGCGTCTCCTCCATTGCCGGGGTATAAATAGCATAATTAGCCACGGGAGGAAACACAAATGCCACTTATCTCACTAACTCCCGCACAGCATTCCACATTCCTTCCTCCGATCCATCCTCCCGTGCTGCCCCTTTACGACACACTCAGTATCTGCGACTGAAGGGAATCCAGGCATGTACAGTGAGGAATGCAGGGAGAAAATAGGGGGAGAAATGCCAATTTACATAGAGTTGAAATTCTGTTTCATCTGGAGGTTTTTGAGGCTAGGATGCTCAGGCCTGAAGGGAGGTGGGGTTGTAAGGATGAGTGTAAATGTGTTTTACCAGGTGGATGCATGCATGACAAGATGCTCACATACATGGGATGAGAGCGGGCACTCGTTCTTACACTTGCACAAAAAAGCAACAGAATAGGTCTGTCCGTCTCAGAGGTCATCGAGCCAGATGTTGTCCACTGAAGCAGAGAGGAGCAGTCGGACGTTCACTACACTAGAGCAGTAATACTCAGCCTGAGGGCATTGGAATGAGCCGTGACATTTTGCTCAAATATTAAGAAGAAAGAGTGAAACTGGTAACATTAACATTAACACACAAGGATAAATTAACAAGATTATTAATGTTGTACTTTTAAAGATTTCCAAGAAGTTGAACCTTAGTTTTGATACCATTTATGCTACTTTTCAGAGCTGTATTAAGGTACTGCTATTGCTAACCCAACATTTCTTACTGCTGCTGTTTCACAATAAAAGCCTGATGAAACATGGGGTGGCTTTTAATGTGAAGCAGTCAAAGGTATTTTTTACAGCAGTTGTTATAGAGTGCTGTAGGTATGAAGTGTTTTTGTAGGCCAACCCGTAAAGTTAGCATCACACTGGCTCCTGGACTCGACATTTTTCCACTGGTTTTTGGATTATTGCAGAAAATAATCTCTGTGGCAAACAAACATTTATTATACTTCCAGTTTTTGTTCAGCAAAATAATCTTCCCAAATAAACACCTTTTTATGTTTTTCGAAGCGAGAACACAATCAGCAGAAGTAAAAAGAGAACGTTAGGCTTCAAACAAACTACACCTCGGTCACATGAGGCTGAGAAGGCAACCCGCCTATTTTAAAACACTTAATAGCTTAAAATAGATAATTATATTGTTGTATATTTCCTGATGTATTTTAAATCGTAGATCAAAACTTTATATTATGTTAAGCATCATACCAAAATAAAGATTAAAAAAAACATGAACCTCAAGGCGAGGGCAGAGAAGTACAAATATGCTGCCTCATTTCCGAAAATGTAACTGATCCTACCTGATTTATTCCCTCAGTAAACATTGTAAACATGAGTTTATGGTATCAATCTTTAGTTTCAAGTCTTCTTCAATACAGCATGATGTTCATTTAGTAAATTATGGTCCATCTAGAGTCAAAAAGACCATAAAGCAGGGTATGCTTTAGGGCGGGTTTACTGTGATTGACAGGTCTCTACCACAACGTTGTCCAGTCTAAGAGTGGTCTGCATTTCCGTCTTACAACTTTAAGCCTTTCATAGTTTGTTTTCACTTCATGAAAGTAAAAAGTAAAAAAATTTGTTTCCTAAAAATTAATTCAGCAATTGGTTGTACTCCACATTTTTTTGTCACATCTGCTTGCAAAAAATGGCAATGGCTAAAACTGGAGGCTTGAAAACGACAGACCACAAGACAGTGGACGTCAGTGACTATGTCCACATTTATAGTCTATGATCAGGAGAACATAGATAAGGAGGGGGTTCATGTAATAAGGCCTTCATAAGGAAACATTTACCAATGTACCATTCTGCGATGGTATAGGGAGGACAAATCAACTTTCTCCAACTGCAATGATGCGTGAAACAAATCATAACGCAGCATGATACACTGAATCCAACATATTTAGAGAAGATGAACTTACATGTATATATAAAACATCACCATAATCAATTGCAGGTAAAAGCATTTCTTATTTGATTATCTGATTTTCTTATTTGATTAACTTTTTTTTTTTTTTAATTATAGAAACCTATGATGATGTTGAAAAGACATTATCTTCCAGGAAATTCTATTGCTAAAAATGTTTGTTTGGATATGTTTGCTGCGCCAAGAATTCTGTGACAAGCAGTATTTATTAAACTGTGCTTTAGGTCACCACCAGTGACGAGAGGTGTTGCCACAACTGAAATCTTTAGGAAAAGTCTTACGGACGCTTGATAATGTAAAGCGCCATGCTGGCTTAATTAGCCCCTTAAGGTTAACATGTTTCATATTTCTGCTAGATATTCCATGTTTCGTCATGGTGGATGATGTATAGGAAGGAAATACTGTCTACTGTCTTTAAACTGTTGGGCTCAGTGATAGAGCAGGTCGTCCTATAATCTGAGGATCGGTGGCTCGATCCCCGGCTCGGCTAGTCCAGGTTAATGTGTCCTTGGGAAAAAAACAGAAATTGTTCCTGTAGGCTGTGGCCACGGTGTATCAATGGGTATAAATGTTAGTTAGAGTACTGATGAGCAGGTGGCATCATGGTAGCCCCTGTCATCAGTGTATGAATGGGTGTGAATGGGTGAATGATGATATGTAGTGTTAAAGCACTTTGAGTGGTCCAAAGACTAGAAAAGCGCTATACAAGTACAAGTCCATTAACAAGTCCATTTAATCTACATATCTCTGATACAAATATCAAGTGATTAAAGATAAGGTATCATAAAATATGTCATATTTCTTTGCTTTCTTGACCTGGATAACAACCACAGCAGAAGATTATTCTTAGAGATTGTGGCGTGTGCTTTAAAAGTTTATTATTAATTTGGCTGTGCATGTTTAATAACCCTAGAGCAGATCAAACCTAAAAATAAAACATTGTAAAGTAAAAAATGTAACAGCATCAAACCTGAAAACTTTCTGAACTGCTGACTTTTGGGAATACAAGCTTTTACTAAACTTCTGTGTTAACAGAACTTAGTGTGGGAATGACACATCATCTCAACACAGAGATGCTTGTTCTGACATTGTAGCTCCCTGTAAAATTAAAGTAGAGAACAGGATGTCTCAGTACTGTATGATTCATCTTGGGACTCGTGATTAGTACCATGGTGTCCCTGTCCTCTCGCATCAATGATGAGTGGGAGCTGACTTACCACTAGCTAACAGTCACTCAGGCTTGTGACTCAGAGCGGGCCACTATTAACCCTCATCTTCTTGCAGAGCGCTGTGATTGGCTCTAGAGAGATGAGGATCATGGACGTATAGACGTATAAAGAGAGCTGGATTATCTGGCTGGCTCCCATTCATTACTACAGATGTTGCTGGTTTCACTTGACGCGATTACTGCAGCGGTAAAGTTGCCCCGTGGCGGCAGAGAGGGGTGACTTTTTCCGAGCTGCTTGTTCTCTAGCTGGAGTGTGAACCAACCACTAGCAATTGCACATGTGAGCTACACCCTGTTGACATATTTAAGAACATTTTAAACTGACATCTTCTTCTTCTTAACCTTAAAATTAACCTTAAATAGATGCTTTACCGCAGGTCCTTCCTTCCTGCTGCTGTCAGGTTACACAACCAGCTCTGCTCCCAGCAGACCACATGACACATGACAATAAAAACACTGTGCAATAATAGTTAATATAGTTTTTTTTTCTGTCTGTAAATATTATATTTCAGTTATTGTGTTTTTCTACTGTTTTTATTGCTTATTTATAATACTTGTTTTTTATTTTTTATTTTTCATTTTTATTTTTATTTTTATCTTGTCTTTCTTTACTATGTCTCTTGTGTGCACTTTAACTCTATGCTGCTGTAAGCCTGCAAATTTCCCCGCTGCGGGACTAATAAAGGATTATCTTATCTTATCTTATCTTATCTTATCTTATCTTTAGGTGACTTAATGTTATGTATTAACCTGTTTGTACTGTACATCACAAACGCACTGCAGTTTCATACGGGAGTGGAGACAGAATCCTCGTGAAAAAATGATTGTTTATTTTGCAAGCACAAAATACGTTTTACACTGTGTGCCTGAACCACCGGCCTAACGAATGAGTCCCAATGGAATGAGTCCCAATACAAATTGACGCATGTCCGCAGGCATTTACTCATCTCTCACTGCCATATTTCTGATACTATGTGTTGATGAGAAACCTCTTCAGGTTTCCTGGGAACTCCCACTTCCCTCTGGATCCTTCCCACTTTGTTGTGAAACACCGAGCCCCGTGTTTTTCTTCCGGCATGAAAAATCTGAACAGCCACTATTCATTCAGAGGAGAGATGATGTCCAAGAGGGAATGATGCTTTGTGTAAATTAACTTCTCTTTGTATCACAATTAAATGATGGCTAGAGACAGACTGTCTGCAACAGATCTGGAATGTGCTGTAAATAATCCAAACTTGAATCTACTGCTGCCCAGCAAATAGAAGCTAAATAAACTCTTCAAAAAGCCTCTTGGATCAGATGGAAAATGCTTCCTCACAAAGCTGAAAACTGGGCTGTTCTTCTTTTAAGAGATGCCTGTACATATAAAGGAGTTAAAAACATCTACAGCAGCACAATGCAACAAACTCATTAATGCAGCAGTAATATTAATCCAGAAACATCCTGTATAATAGAACATTGACAAGGAACATCTTACTGCTCTATCAATTATTTTACTTAAGTAGTTTTGAATATGTGACTTTTACTTTCAAATCAATCAAGTACACAAAATCTGGTCTTGAATATGTGGTCATATGTGTAAATGTATTTACTTATTCTTTGAGCAGTTTTATGTAGGCAATGTTCTAATACAGCTGCACTGTTTTGACCCTAAGGCTAACATTGGCATGCTAATATGCTCACACGACAATGCTAACATGCTGATGTTTAAGCAGGTAATGTTTCTCCTGAGCACAGCTCTTGCTTCATTTGCTAATTAGAGTACAGCTGAAGCTAGTTTGATTAGTTTTGCAGAAATTTGTCATAAACCAAAATGTTGGACAAATTAAAATTTAGACCTCATGATGTCAGTAGATTAAAGTTTAGGGGACTGTTTAAGTTATTACCCGGGAGCAGCTTGTGTGTTTGACTGTTTGTCTGCGTGCACCTTTTAACTATAACTTTATTTTTTAACTTTCGCCTTGGAGCTTACGTGGAAGAGTTTTTAATCATGAGGGGATTCGACTTGGGGGTATTTGCCGCACTTTGGACTCTTTTTAGCAGATTTGCCTGTGGACAGCATGTTGGCGGCGGCGAGGCTATCACCTACAGCCGGGAGCTACTTCTTGCCCTTCGTCCACTGGCAGTAAGTGACAATATTCTGCACATTCCCCGATCGCTGCGAATAAATAGCTTACAGGCAGCAAGTGGAATATTGTCCAAAAAACAACGGAGGAAGAGAGGAAGGAGGGGAGGCGTTCAACGCAGACTGAGGAAATATGGTCTAAGGGACAGACGCCGGCTCCCAGCGCTACCAACTATCCTTCTCTCAAACGTTCAATCCATTCGCAACAAGATGGATGAACTGGAGGCTCATGCTAGATGTAAGCATGACTTCAGAGAAACATGCCTGCTGGCCTTTACCGAGACGTGGCTGGGAGACGCGGATCCTAACGAGGATCTACATATAACCGGCTTCGGGTACCCTGTCCGTATGGACCGGTCGCCTCTCATAACAAACAAATCCCGCGGAGGCGGAGTGTGTTTTTACATTAATGAGAGATACTGTAATACTGTCGTGGTCCGGGATAAAATATGTACCCCAGACCTTGAGCTGCTATCCATCTCAATTCGGCCCTTCTACTTGCCGAGGGAGTTTCCCCAGCTCTTCTTCACCCTTGTTTACATTCATCCGCGGGCGAACGTCGCGTCAGCCAATCAGCTGATCGCGGAGGTGACCAACAGACTGGACGCTTTTTCCCCCGACGCTCCAAAATTCATTTTAGGAGATTTTAATCATTGCCAGGTTCAGAAGACATTGAAAACATATGAACAGTATGTTACCTGTGCAACTACTAAGAAGAACTCCACTATTGACTTGTGCTATGGCTCAGTACCTGGCGCTTTCAGATCACTGCCTATGCCTCCTTTTGGAGCCTCCTATCACAATAGTATACTCCTTGTGCCGATTTACAAGCCCATCTGTAAGCGACAAGAGCAAACAGTTATATCAGTTAAATGCTGGACGGAAACCAGCATTGCCAGTCTACAAGCTTGCTTTGATTGTACAGATTGGGATGTATTCTATAGCTCATGCTCTGACTTAAATGATCTGGCTCAAACAGTTTCTTCTTACATATCCTTCTGTGTGGACACCAATATTCCCTGTAAAAATATTACAGTCTTCCCTAATAACAAACCATGGGTTACTAAAGAACTAAAAAATGTCATAAACAAGAAGAAAAGCATTTTTTATACAGGGAATAGCCAGGAAAAGAAAGAAATTACCAGGGAAGTAAGGAATGAGATAAGAAAAGCTAAAAGACTGTATAAAGATAAGGTGGAACATAAGTACAGTGGTGGTGATCTTCGGGCAGCTTGGAAGGGAATTAAATCCATGTCCTCAATCAATCAGGGAAACAGTGACAGTGATAGGAAACCTCTTAACATCGAGGGAATAAGTGATGCAGATCTCCCAAATACTTTTAACGATTTTTATTCCCGTTTTGAAAAACATGATTTTTCTAGCAATATCTCTCTCCTTAGACAGTCCCTCTCTTCTGATTGTGATATTGTCATCAGTCAGGAATGTGTTAGAGATCTTCTAAAACGTGTCAACATCAGGAAGGCCCCTGGTCCAGATCACATCTGTGGGCGCACGCTGCATTACTGTGCTGACCAGCTTAGTAGTGTCCTTCACCATATCTTTCAGAGATCACTTGATTCTAATCAAATCCCCGCTATCTGGAAAACATCCACTGTGATACCTGTCCCAAAGATCACTAATCCAAGGCAACTTAATGATTTTAGACCAGTTGCGCTAACATCATTAATAATGAAAATCTTAGAGAAAATTTTAAAAAAACCTTGTTTTATCTATTGTGGATGAAAAACTTGATCCACTTCAATTTGCTTACCAGTCAGGGAGAGGTGTTGAGGACGCAAAGCTTTTAATACTCAATAACTTGTACAAACATTTAGAAAAGCCGCAAGCCCATGTCAGGCTCTTGTTCGCAGACTTTTCATCGGCATTCAACACGATGCAGCCGCATCTTTTAATAGAAAGGTTGCTATATGATTTTAAATTACCTCATCAGATTGTGTTATGGATTTTGGACTTCTTGACTGACAGAGTGCAGAGAGTGTCTGTAAATGGCCGTTTCTCCGATTCTCTAATTATGTCCACAGGCTCGCCACAAGGGTGTGTCCTTTCGCCCCTTACTCTTTATTATGTATACTGACGGATGCAGGAGCAGTCAGGAGGGCAGCAGCTATTTGGTCAAATTTTCTGACGATACCGCGTTATTGTCCCTTCTCCAAGGCTCAGAATCAGACCACGGGAATGCTCTCACTGATTTTATTTCTTGGTGTGATGATAACTTCTTGGACTTAAATGTTTCTAAAACCAAGGAACTGATCATTGATTTTAGACGGAACAGGAATACAGCCAAAGAGTGTATCATACATAAGGAAAGTGTGGAAATAGTAACATCTTATAAATATCTGGGAACTATTTTCGATGATCACCTTAAGTTTGATGTAAACACTGAGGCTATTGTGAAGCGAGGGCAACAGAGAATTCACCTTCTCCGCAAACTAAATTCCTTTTCTGTAAGTCCTGTCATCCTCTGTCGTTTTTATCAATCTTTTATTGAGAGTCTCCTGAGCTTTTCTTTTATCTGCTGGTTTCACAGCCTCACAGTAAAAGACAGAAACAGCCTGAACAGTATTGTCAACATCTGTTCTAAGATCACCGGAGTTAAACAAAGGGACTTGAATTCTTTTTGCAATCGGCAAATCATTAAGAAAGCAGCAGGTATTTTGGCTTCTTCTGGTCATGCTCTTAAAAGTGAATTCTCTCTATTGCCATCAGGGCGTCGCTACGCTTTACCTGCTTGCAGAACAAACCGCCATTCCAAGTCGTTCATCCCCTCTGCAATTCGACTACTAAATGCTCCGTAGTTGTGTATGTGTATTTGTTGTTTGTATGTTACTGTGTCTGTATGCAAGCTGCTCAAACAAATTGCCCCTAGTGGGATAAATAAAGTTGTATTGTATTG